>NW_019731283.1:9062-43832 GCF_002891405.2 Cryptotermes secundus | reverse complement strand
ACTGAGTGGAAAAAGGCGTAATACACCATTTTAAGGGCATCAATATTTAAATACTGTTTGGTTTTCCTAATTATGTAACAGGCTTTATTTAATTTACCTATAATTGAATCTATATGCTTTTTCCAAGATATTGTGTTATCCAGTGTCATACCCAAGAATTTTACCTCATTTGACTCTAATAAAATTTTGTTTCCATATTCAATATTTAATTTTTTGGTAAAATTATGTTTAGCTGAGAAATTTACACAGCAAGTCTTGCCTAAATTTAATGAAAGCATATTTAAATTAAACCATTCATTCAGCGATCTAAACACCATAGTAAGTTTTTTTTCCAGCTGCATAAAATTTAATTCATCTACTATTACACTTGTATCATCGGCAAATAGCACAACTGATGTATTTGATGGGACAGAACACTGAGGTTCTTTTACGTGCCATAAAGCTACGACACGGGACCCACGGCTTAAAGTCCTCCCCAGATGACTTGTTCCCTGAATTTTTCCGCCCTTAAAAATTCCACAACCTCCGCCGGGTTTGAACCCGCATACCTTGCAGTCTCGATAATAATCAGATTAAGCCTGCACAGTAAATAGGCACTATCTGAATGAAAACTGTTTCGTCTTCAGCATAAATTAGTACTAAGCAGGATGTGAGGTTCTCAAAGCAGTGGTTATGAAGAGTGCTATCTTCTGGAATATAATACCATGTAGTCATTTGGAAGTCAACCAGCGTTTTGGAGAAACATATCACCTCCATCTTCTGAATCGAAGAATAAGGCAAGCCAGAAACCAATGTGAAAGCTGGTGACAAGCAGAGCCTGCATTCATGCTGGTTTCTTGCTTGGAGTATTCTTTGACCACGAAGATGGAGAAGATATATTCTTCTGAAATGTCGGTTGATCATTAACCAGTAACATGGTGTTAAATCCCAGAAGATAGTGTTCTTCTAAATTAGTACAAATTCCTACCTTGTAATGGAATAACAAGTATCCAGATTGACAATTTATGTGATTGTCCCTGTTTCCATCCACCTGTAATATCCCAATTATCTAAGCTTGGGGCATCAGTTATGCCAGTTTAAATAGAATACTAGTGAATGGTTTGCTGAAATTAATGGAAATTTGAAAATATTAATATAGGAACCATGATGAACACTAACTACAATTCACATAATACTTGTATTATCAACATTCACAGTACAGAAACACTACAGTAAAACAAAAAAGTTGTTCATAACCTATTAAAAAGCCTGCTTTTATATAAAAAAGAAAGGTAAAGCTATCTCAGTAACAGGCGGTGGAGGCCCATAGGATTGTGAGACGTCAAGGGTCCTACATTTGCAGACACTTGGCTCAAACAGATGGCAATGAGGTTGTCAGCCTTTTGCACCAGCTGCTCTTTACCCCCAAGAAGATTCCTGGTACTCATTTCTGTTCAAGGCTTAGTCGACTCCAGGGTCGAAGAATGGATTGATTGATTGATTGATTGATTGATTGATTGATTGATTGATGTGAAATGGATTGAATTGGTTACTCTGTTGGGGAATTTATGTTGTCTTAAATTTTTAATATAGTTTTATATGGTATGTTGGACATGTACACAATTCGTGTATGTAGTTAAATATCATAGTATTGCTGACTTTTATACAAATAATTTGACTTGTTCTATATCTGGAGGCTGTATTGCAAAATGTGGATTTCTGGAACCAATAAAAATATGAATATGAAGGAAACCTACTTTTTCATTAACTGTTCATAAAGGTAAAACTGTCCCTCTGCTAACTATGCCATGAAGGCATATGGAGGAATGGATGCATAGATCCCATTTTCTTGACCAAGGCAATGGGATCTATGCATCCATCTATGCATCTATGCAATAGTTGGAGGTGAGTGTTCAGCTTCACGCCCTGGCCACTTTACTCCCCAGGAAAGAGCCCCCAGTACCCATTGGATAAGACACTGGGTGGAGCCCAGAGCCAGTCTGGACAACATGGAGAAGAGAAAACTTTTGATCCTACTCAAACTCCAATCCTTTGGTCGTCCAGCCTGTAGCCAGTCACTATACGGACTACTTTATCCTGGCTCACATTAACTCTTCATACCTGAGGAACATTTCATGAAGGAAAACTATTATTTTTATCTCTTGTTGCTCTCTTCCTTTCACCTGCAGTCCTGTAAACAGCGCAGTCATGGATTTTAAAATATTAGAATTCATTTCTGGCCATTAAATTATTATTATTCTTATTTACTTACTTACTTAGTTACTTACTTACTTACTTACTCATGGAGCTGAGCCCTTCTTGAGAAGCTGTCAATTCTGCAGCTACTCAAGAATTTCCCAACCTTTCATGGAACCCGAAGGTTCATCACCGTGTTCACAAGAGCCCTCCTCTGGTCCCTATCCTGAGCCAGATCTATCCAATCCATACCGTTCCATCCTATCTCTCTAAGATCCATTCTAATATTGTCCACCCACCTACGCCTTGGTCTTCCCTGTGGTCTCTTTCCTTCTGGCTTTCCCACCAATATCCTATACGCATTCCTCGTCTCCCCCATTCGTGCTACATGACCTGCCCACCTCATCCTCCTTGACTTGATCATTCTAATTATACTTGGAGAAGAGTACAAGTTATGAAGCTCCTCATAATGCAGTTTTCTCCAACCTCCTGTGACTTCATTTCTCTTTGGTCCAAATATTCTCCTCAACACCCTGTTCTCAAACAATTATTATTATTATTATTATTATTATTATTATTATTATTATTATTATTATTATTAGTGTTGTAAGTGTACATTCACTTAATTAATTTAACAATAGCACAATATTCTTTATAGAAAAAGCACATTACAAAATTAGTAATGATGTTGGTTTGGTAGCATAGAAAAGAATAGAATTTGTAAGATTAGAGGTTTTCACGGCGGTGGCTATGAAGAATGCCGTCTTCTGGGATGTGGCGCCATGTAGATATTTTGTTAACCGACGTTTCGGAGGAACGTATCGCCTCCATCTTCAGGGTATAAGAAGTCCGCCAGAGATGAACCAGCTCACGCTGGAATTTATTTACAGACTATAAAAACTTCATAGTCCTAAGCCAAGTATGTGGAATAAGTCACAAAATGAATTCTTGTTCCCAATACATACACAAATATATATGCATATATAGACATATCTGATAACACAAAATACAAATATTTGATGTTATACATGAGTTAATAAAATGTTATTTAATTTCATTAGCAACTACCAATTTAGACAAGATAAAATTAACAGCATCCAGTGTAAGGCAACTTGTTTGCCACCACATTCGGAGTTGGAGGGGTGAAGATGAGTAGAGTATTGTGTGACAAGTATTGAAGGATAGTGAAGGAATGCAGAGGGAGAAGTGAATGTAGCACAACCATGCATCAGCTTGTGAATATCTGCTGTTACATGAAAAATCAGAGAATGGGAGCAGCTAATTATGGATGACTGTTCATTCTGGGGTAGGAGTTTGATGGGTGGTGGTCGACCAGCACGGTTGTATTTAGATATGTTAACCTTTTTATCGATTGAGCTCTTACAGTTACTGAATTACGTCATTTGCATGAACATAGTTAGATGTCACTAGTATGCGATTTGCAATTCGCCCCCCCCTCCTTTTTCTGTATACTGAGGATACTGAGCGCATTGAGCATTGAGTTTCCCATCTGGTATTGATTGTGGATCTTTAGAAGAAATGGGAAGAAAGTGAAAAATTGAGTGAGGAATTTGTGCCATGTATTCATTCGAGTTCTTGTTGAGAACGTGAAGATTTAGCATAAATACTAGTTTGACTGTTATAATTAGTTGCTTGTTTTTACAGCTGTGTTAAAAATGGCATGGTTTGGCATCCGAGTTGGTGTAAGCAAAGTTCTTCCACCTCTTCCAAGAGCTACTACAGCTAGTAAAGCGTTACTGCAGATTAATTTAAAAGTACCATGCCCTATTCATGCAGCATGTATTTCAGGCTCAGCTCTTAGAGACAAAAGCAAGGTCAGACCAGCCCCATTTCCTTACAAGACCAAAAGCTATAATTTCTGGCGTGCGTGGTTGCAAGATACAACAACTGACAGGTTTGACGAAAACACCAAAATTGTTGTCGTTGAGGGGCCGATCGCGGCTGGAAAAACGGCATTTGCTAAGAGTCTGGCCGAAGATTTAGACATGTTACATATGCCTGAAGTTACAATGGATGATTTTTATATCAACAGTTATGGTTATGATATGAGAAAACTGGACCCTCAACTGCCAGTAGGAGCAAGGAGTTATGATGAAAAGAATTTCTGTACAGAGCCAAATCATGAAAATACAGCCAACTTTCAAATAATGAAGTACAAACTGCGATACTCACAGTATATTGATGCATTGGCTCATCTTATGAACACAGGTTTGTATATTAGTAATTGCCTTATTCCAAATGCAAGACCTTAATATCACTTAGTAGATGCCATTATATTTTAGTAAACATCGACTTCAGATTTTTAATAGTTCTAGTAGTATTGTGTATGTAACAATGCTATCATTACCTTATACTGTGTGCTTTTGAATGATGTGATGATCAGTGAGCAATGAGTTGCAAGGGATGTGATGAATAGCAGTTGTGGTCTGATTTCATGTAATATCACAGCATTTTCCTGGAGGGACGAACAAACGCCCAAAGAAACCAATCAGGATAAGCTAGCCTGTGGGCTGAGGTTTTAACCAAGCGTCAGGCAAACATGAAGCAGGATTATGTACTCGGTTGTGATGTTTGGCATGTTGTTGGCGATTAATGATTGCCTCCAGTTATGATCTTATTGACCTTTTTGAACACTGTCCATCATGTCATTAAGAAAGGCAATGAATGCACTTTATAAACTTGTGCAGAATGAACAAGGAACAGTGGTCCTCAACAGCAAGCAAGGTTCCCAAAGTTGAAAAAAGTAATTAAAGTTCTGTAAGAGGAGATTAAATAAACCTCATCCAGAGCATTTTAATTTACCTAATCTGTAATTGAATGCAGCTTTTACCTCCTTTTAATGGTCCTGAACAGAACTTTTTCTAACCAGTATGCATACTGGCCGAAACTTGATGCGTTCAAGCAAAGAAATCAAACATCTGTTTTGACCCTGAAGCTAAACCTGGTCATGAAAACATCACCAAACAATTTTAGAAGAAGAATATGAATGTTATAATTTCCTTATGTTGTGATAGTAAAACATTTTAAGCCTTGACGATTATAAGCCAATGCAACTGTAGGCATTTTTAAAGGAGATGAAGTGATCAGCATTCACTTTACTGTACCAAGGGAACTTACGTTACTGGGTCTCTGTTGACTGCCTTCTTTTAGGAAAGAAATTTTACATATTCTGTGGATCATGATGAACAGGTATTTAGTAATAAGTTTTATATATTTTTTACAATATTAAAGGATCAGTCTTTGATATCACTGCTTTAGTATAAAATGTCTTAGGACATGCTACCCAGATCTCTCAGCAGAATGGATCAGTGTAGCATTATGCATTAACATAAGTGCATAAGAAACATAGTGTTTGAGAAATCTTTTTGGAAATATGTACTCTGAAATTGAACCTTTAAGAAAATGTACCATATAATTCATTTCCCTTGTGAAGGAGTTTGTCTTCTTTTAACATCTGTAAATATGTGGTCACAGAGCATCAGAGTGTGAAACTGGAAATCTTTGGAAGTTTGATGTCTAATGGGAGAATGCTACCTTTAAATAGGCCATGGCCATTTCCATTTGATCACTACTCATGGTAGTCATCACTACTGGCAGCTTATCATTTAAGCCACTTGGGACAGTACCCAACCCAAAATAATTTAGATGATATAATTACTCATCTGCAGAACATGTGTAATTAAACTCCTCCCATGCCCCAAAGTGTGAAAAGAGGTACTCTGAAGAAGAGTACTCTCTTCTGAGATGTGACACAATATAGTCTAGTTTTACCAGTGTTTCGGAGGAACATAGTGCCTCCATCTTGACGATCAAAGAGTGAGCCAGGCAGCAAAAGCAGATGGAAAATAGAGCGAATTGTGTATTGTGAACTGCAGATGATGCAGGAAATTGCAAGGTGAGGAGGGAGGTTTGGGTAGGAAGCTTGCAAGACAGTGACATTTTTCCAGGATCTGCCCCACTTAAACATCATGGAGTGAGTTACAAGATGACATTTCACCTCTCCCTTACAGCTGAGTACCAGTTCTAACATGAGAATGCACAGAAGAGCATTGTCTTCTGGGTTGTAATGCTGTGCAGACCAGTAGAACTCCTGAGGTTCATAGGATCATAATACCTCTCTTATTGCATTGCAGAAGACATAGTCACTGCTGTGAGAGCCAGAAATATAGAAGAATGCATTTTTTATCATTCTGTATAAATTTTCCAATTTTGTAACAAAGTACACATGACAGCACGTGAATTTCTATGTGAGTTTTTCTTTTATTGGATACTTTGCATTGATTTATGTGTATAACATAGTAGGAATTCATACACAGTAGACTGAGGGTGACTTGTACATTAGAAGGTTGTGTTTAATTAAAATATTATGTAAAGGTTACGTATAAGAAGATGAACATGTTTCAGAATTGTTGGAAGTAGAAGTGTCTTTCCCTGCAAGGCTACATGAAGGAAAGCTACAAATGAGACTTGACCAAACAGGCCTGACTTACAGATAACACATTACATTCATAAAGTCTTTAACGAGCACACAAACTGATATTTTAACAAGGAATGGTATTCCAGAGCTGTTTGGTTATGTAGTTGCCCTGGGAAGAAATCTTTGTTTTGTATTACTCTTTGAAGGAGAATGCAGTTGGATTATAGTGGCAGTAGTTAGAAAAATACATCTATGTATGAATTGTTAAGAATTTCATGTTAAAAATGCAGCATACCCACAATCAAATTAATTATCATAACGTGCAGTTTCATAAAAACAGGTAAGTGAGCTCAAGAAGCGTTGGTTCTACTTTATTGTAGACACAAGCAGATAGTATGCTAATGGGTTTAAAGTTCGTAACAGTAATGTTTGTTTCATTGATTCTGGAACCCCTGATACCCACATTTATCAATGTTAAAATGTAGAATTTGAAATTTTGCTTGACCGTAATCTGTATAACCTGTGCATTACAATAGTGTTCACCCACATTAAAACCCACTATCAGACTTCTCAGTGTGGCACAGTACGGGACAGTGCTGGCTGTCACACAGTAGAATAGTTTAGACAACATTTAGAAAAACACTTTTAAAGGTGAGTTAAGTAGTATGGTTGCAGGAACTTGCCTCTTGGGATAAATGACCAGACAACAGGGATGAATTTCTCACACAGATCAATATCAGTCACCAAAAGTCAGTGACAGACATTTTTGTTTTATGTGCAGGACAAGGAGTTGTTTTGGAGAGGTGTGCTTACAGCGACTTCGTGTTCATGGAGACCATGCACAATGCTGGCTACATAAGCAAAGGAGGTGAGTTCCTAAGCAAGAATTAGCACTGGATTGGATGATAGTGGAAGGAATGGGTACATCAACAGCAGCAGCAACAGCAGGGTTCGACAAATTGTGTGCACCATATTGTCAAGGCACTTCTTCCCAGTACACCATTTTTATCAGTACATTAGCATCTGGCACTATTTCATAATAAAGCAATGAATTGCAAAGGATCTACAAAGGTCCAAAATATAGCTACAAGCACCATTTAGTGGTAGGAAGAAATTACTTGCTCATAGCTCTTTTAGAAAAAAGACTGTTCACCTCATAAAAGCATAGTCCTAAATGGCAGAATTTCTGTATGATAGTTTAGTCATAGTGTTTATAAATGATCTGGGTTCTTTACAGGAGCAAAGCTGTTAAGCTTTCATTGTAGTGTCAAGTATATTTTCATTGTTCTTGTGACTTCTTTCTTTAGCAATATTAGGAAATTCTATAAATCACATTGTAACTTACTTCAGAGGGACTGGTGTAACAAGGATTCACTTCATCAAAATGGGTCTTAGGTGGAGGGGATTGGATTAAACTGGCCCAGGACAATGTCCATGTGAGGCTTTATTAGAAATGGCAAGTCTTTTGGTTCTAATTCCAGATTTTGTTAGCAAAGTTGAGGAAAATTTGTAGAGTGCTTCAAGAGAGCCTTTAACTGTTGCAGCTCGTGATGTGTATTATGATATATATAAAAACACAATAGGGGAACTGATGAAACCACATCTTGTGATCTACTTGGATGTCCCAGTGCCCCTTGTACAGCAGCGTATTAAAGAGAGGAAAATTCCATATGAGATCAGCTCGAAAGTTTTCACAAAACAATACTTGTCTGACATGGAGTACTTCTACAAGCAGCGCTATCTCAAGGAAATTGGGTGAGTCAAAACATTCCACTCATATTTTGATCATGTTGCACATTGCAAGCTGTAAAATATAAAGTTTGTAGATGTAGACTGTAATGCAGTCACATGCTAGTTTCCTGCAAATCATTGAGCCACGCAGGCGGAAGGGGGACCTGGTTATCTCATCAAGTTAGCACACAGGAATTCAGACATCCAGCAGGACCAAAGACTCGGCATATACACATTACAGTTTATTTTCAAATTTTGTTCACTAAATCACTGAACAGCTATCCTGAAGTGAAGTGAAGTGCCTTCCCATGCGTATACGGTGACTGAAAATTTTAGTGACATGAATTCTAGAGAAACAGCATCACCACTCCATGACATGTCATTTTGCATCAAAAGCAGGAGTCATTCAATTATGGCATGTCTGCAGGGAAAGGCACAGTGTGTGTTGTGGTACACAGAATTAGGCTGTTCAGAGAAACTTTTGGCAGGTGTATTGAATATATGTGCTACATGTTGAGTGTGTTTATGGATCTGCAGGGGAAGGCTGATTGATTAGTCCTTCAGTTCCGGGCTCAGTGCACTGTACGTTAGCAGTTTCTGTCACATGCCATCAGGGTCCATGCAGGGTATGCATATTGCAGCTCTGAGTTTCAGCTCATAATTTGAACTGTTGTTTTTCATGTAAAGTAATTCTTTTGGTATGATAAAGAGGAAATTTGAGGCTATCATTTCGTATATTCATTGTCCCTCTTTGAACTTGCTGCGGGAGTTTTATTATATTTGACTTCTTTGAAAAAGTTTTATATTTCAACACTTTGTGCGCTTGTTACCATACATACCTACCTCTGCCTAGGGGAATTCTTATGAACTAAATATGTTAGATTGATACTGTGTACTCTCCTCTATCCTGATTGAATGAAAAGTTGATTCTCTGGAGGCATATTCTGAACTGTGCTGCTTCAGTATTGGAATTTGTAACTACGAGAAGACACGTGGAGAATCTACGACTTTGAGACACGTGATGTTGACTCTAAGACGTGTTATGACTGCTACTATAGCAAATGATAAACAGTTCAATATATGAATGATACCGTTGTACCCCCCTTTGTTCTATAAATACGCATCATGCAGTCTGGTTAGCCAAGGCCAGCCACGAGGAACGAAATGGCCAGCTGTGCTGTGTCATGACCAGTGGAGAATATATTTACTTCAAACCAAATCAGAACAAAGTTTTATCAGATTCAGAATTAGACACTGAAAATGGATGTTTGTGCTTTTCTCAATTCTGTGGTAAATGACAGAATCGAGAATAGCACAAACATCCATTGGGAGAACATGCAAAACTACGAGGGGCAAAAAGAAAATTTCTGAATGTGATGATAATATGTAGGAATAACACAAGAAAAGGATAGATCAAATGTCAGTCAGAATTCAGTTAATTGAGGGACTCCCTGTAAAATATGCTAATGCTGTAGAGCACAAAGTGCCGGGTCGACATTCGTCCAACAAAACAGTGACCTGTCTAAGAGAAAGAAATTTTATAAGCAAGATTCCACCAATTGCGAAGAAATAAAAAACCACAGAAATGGCGTGTTATGTGTCAAATACTGTGTACTGGTGGCACAGGTGTGACATGTGACTCTGTGTGGAATGTTTTCGCAACTAACACACCCAGCTGAACTGCTAAGGTAATATGATAATATCATTCATAATTTTTATGGGCTTACTGTGCCAAAAAATAATTTTAAAGCAGTGTGGATCAGTACACCGATTCTATATACATTTCTGAACATAGTGTGAAAATTAAAAAAACTGAACTCCAATTATTCCAAATTTATTACACTTTAAGTGAAATGCCGCACCCTCCGATTTAACTATTTAAATATCCTCCAGCATAGGAGTTGAGTGGGAATTTAAATGCCCGCCGGTGTTGAAGGGTTAATTGGCTTCCACAGAGTCCTCATTTAACACCCATGGACTTCGTTTTCTGGGGGTACATCAAAGACATGTACAGCAAAATAGCAATCTCTCTTCAACGATTTTTGCTGAAGGATTACAGTGGCTATCACTGTGGTGTTAGTGGATATGCTATCCCGGTTTTAGGGCTGATTGGAATTTTATCTTGATGTCTGTAGGGCTTGCAGAGGTGCTCACATTGAATTGCAATAAATGACAGTAAAACTTGGAGAGACTGTCTGCCCAGGAATTCTCATTCTCTGCCTATTTTTTGCTAATAAGAAATTTGTTATGTCAAAGCAGTGAATAAACATTTATAACCAGAACTCTGCTTGGCCACTCTGTAAATCTGGAACCCCATATGCCTTTACTATTAGTGTATTTGACTTGTGCAAACATCAGTTCTTCACTCAGTTGTTGCCTCCGCCAAAATGCCACATGAGTTACACATTGGAACAGCAAGTGTTCGTGTATGATACCTACTAGTATGTGAAAAGTGACCATGAAAAAAAAAGGAAAAGAAGGTTCTAGCATGAACTCCAGAATGTTGCAGTTCCGCATAGAAAATTTATTCACATGTTGTAAATAAATTGACAAAGACAAGGCCAGTATTAAACAAACAAAGAACTGAATCTAAATGCTGAGCTCCAGCTGAAGATAAAGTTGATGAAGTCAGTGCTAGGCTTCAACATACACTTAAACAATCCCTCAGATGCCTTGGACGGGAGACTGGGATTTTAAGTTTGTATTTAAAAAGGAACATAAGGTATGAACTTTTTATAGAAGTGCTAGGAAGTATGTGTAGCAATGGGGAACATTTTCAGAATCTGCTGTGGTCTGGGTGAGTTGTTTTTGCGATTGCTTATTGATTCTGCTGGCAGTTCAAATTTTAGTAGCCCAGCTGGGCGGGAGTAGAATCACAGTTTTCCACCTGCGTGGCCTGGAAATTACAGCAGACTTATGTGATCGCACTATACTTTCATACTGGAATTCCACTTGAAACATTTGCACAAAAAGTGTCACATTTACTCACATGTATGTCGTGCAGTTTTTGAAATGCAAAGTGTTTAAAACTTATTTCCACTGGGGTAAAAGAGGCACACTTTGAAGTCTTCTTTAATGATTCCTTAGATAATGCACTTAGAGAAACATTCTGCATCTCAGTGCAAAGAAATTTCTTTCTGATCACATGTATGTGAATCTCGCAGCTTGTAAAGTTATATAAGTGACTGCATGTTATAATGCAGGAAATTAACGACAGATACGTAGCATATGAGATTATGTGCAAAAAAATGCTGGTACTCTTGAGAACTTTGTAAGCTGTTAAAGAGTTCTCTAAATAAGCTGTGCATTTTTCAGGCTTTACATTCACTCACTCATTCATGGATCTGAGCCCTTCTTGAGAAGCTGCCAATTGTGCAGCCACTCAAGAACTTCTCAGCGTTTTATGGAACCTGAAGGTTCATTACTGTGTTCACAAGAGCCCTCCACTGGTCGCTATTCTGAGCCAGATCAATCAAATCCATACCATCCCATCCTATCTCTCTAAGATCCAGTTTAACATTATCCACCCACCTACACCTTGGTCTTCTCAGTTGTTTCTTTCCATCTGGCTTTCCCACCAATATCCTATATGCATTCCTCTTCTCCCTCATTTGTGCTACATGCCCTGCCCATCTCATCTTCCTTGACTTGCTTATTCTGATTATACTTGGAGAAGAGTACAAGTTCAGGTTTTACATTACTGCATTTATTTCAGGACTATCCTGTATGTAAGTCTATTTTTATTTATTTATTTCTGCTCTCCTGCAGAAGCCATGCAGAGCTGCTTATCTATGATTGGTCCAGTTATGGAGATGTGGAAGTGGTGGTTGAGGACATTGAACGAATTGACTTTGATAATTTTGACAAATATGATCCCAAAATGAAGGACTGGCGGTTGACAAATGAATGGGACTGGAACACTGCCAGGATACGGTAAGTTGTTTATTGATTCACTGTTACATGGAAAACTACAGTTTTGAGATTATTAATCATAGACTTTGTTTCTTCGCCTTAAGCAGACTGAAGGAAATGTGATCTGATAACAGCATATATGAATTGTTGGTATGATATTTTTCTTATGAACTGTTTTCTTGGGTATAGATAGTGAGTAAAATCACAGTGATGCATAGACATATGATGTTATATTTACGAAATGAAGCACTGCAACCAGGCATAAGGCTACTACATGGTAGGATGGATGAATGAAAGGATAATCACCATCATCCTTTACAGTATTGCAGTGGTCTGTCATATGTACTTCAGAGCAGAATGTTTCTGAGGGTCTTAGTGAACACCATCTGAATCAGGATTTTACAAAGAGCTCATTCACATAGTTTGTTTTCAGATTTTTATGTAGTGGTACATAAACTGATACCTGCTGTTTTTGATAACACTGGAACATATGCAGTTCATAGTAACATAGAAGTATTATTCCATCACTGAGGCATCTCTCTCTCTCTCTCTCCTGTTGCTCCCACTTGGAGTGTAGGGCATCCGAGTAATGTTCTTGTTTCACTTCAGTTTCTTAATCTTATGAGAGTCAGTAGGACTCCTTGGATGGAGGATCAGCCCATTGCAAGGCCACTACCTACATAGGTCAACACAAACACAGAATAAATGTACACAGACTTCCATGCCTTAAGTTGGGATTTGAACCCATGACCCCTGAGTTCATGTGGGTGAAGACAGTGCTGAGGCATCAGCAGACTTCTCTACTGTTTGAAGACGGAATGTATGCATTAGTAACTGAAGTGCTATATCATCACCCATAGGTACACCTCTGAGAAAGATGACCTGTTGACCTTGTTCATGATTCCACGACTAGATGTCCCAGAGTTGGTTCTTAATGCCCATGATGTACATAAGTTGAATCAGGTGTGGTGGAATGTAAGTATCATGACGTTAATTTAGCTTTATGTCATGAATATAATTTGTCTATGTAGTGGATATAATACTGCATTTTGTGGAAAACTCTAATAAGTCTATGGTAAAGTTAGAAGTTATACTTCTATTATAGGGTAATATGAAGGACAGCTTACATTATTTTCCTATTCCAATTTGCATTTAAAAGTGAATGGTAATACATGTACAGTGCTTTGGCACCTTCTGACGGACATTATGAATGTAAAATGTATGTGTGCAGAGTATTCTGTGAGGTGTAAGTTTGAGAGGTTCAACAGCAATTTACATTTAATCACTGTAATTCTTATATTCTAGCTTAGTCATCTCCATTTTTAATATTCGTCATACATGCTTGTCCTCAGATTTTAAATTAATGTCCCATGAGAAATCTTAAATGAAGATTTCATGATATTGTCACATGTGAGTAATTCTAGTAAGGGTTTGGACTGATTAGTGTATTTATGAATCCTTATGACTCAAAACAACAGATGACTACAATGTTGTCACTGGCTTACTCTCTCTACAGATCACTACAGCACACACTAATCTTCGTTGCTTCCAAGCTCATGGCTAACCACCGTGAGTGCTGACTCCCAACTAACTGGCCTGTAGGTCCTCATTAATTAGCCTCGATATGGACCGCATAGAAAACCCTGCTTTTCCATGGTTCTGTTGTTGTGGGTGTGTACGTTGCCATGGAAATGTGTTTATTGTCCTGTTACCTAGCAATGAGTGTCTCTTCTGTTCTGCCTTCCAGCCATCATTTCAACAATATTATCAAAATTTTATATTATTATAATGCTACTCCATGATAATTGATGAGTATGTAGATAAAAGAATATAAAATTTCAGTGTAAATGAATAAATTGTGAATTTCTTTCACTATCGTCTTACAGAAGAAAAAGATTACATTACATATATTGCATTAAAGAAGATGGCGGAACAAAATATAATGCAGGTCTACCATGTCTGAATGAAATTGATGTGGCAGTTTGAGCACTGCTACAAGCAGAGGATGAATATGACCAAAGATATAGACAGTTTTAATTTTTTTTTAAACTTATGCCTAAAGAATAGTTATATTTGGTTAATATACATTCATCCAGCATAACAAACATAGTTTCATTGCATAACTTAAATTACAAGCTTTGAAGTGTGAAGTTCATGTAAACGTTAAAAATTCAGTTTACTGCACACAAAAGAAACAGTGTCTCCATTAAAAAGACCAGTTTGTTAATGCAATGTAGGAAAATAATTTTATTTATTGTAAAAATCATAGAAAACACATGAATACACTGTTTGGGAAAAATACAGAGGTTTTAATGTTGAAGCAGGTAGTACATATAGTAACCACTATGATTTTAAGTGTTAAGACAAGTCACATTTCCTAGCCTCAGTTGCTTTGTCATACATGGCTACATCTTTTGTTCTCTGTTGCATTTGTTATGTAACTCTCATCGTGGATTTCTCTTCATGTCATACAGAATTAAATGTTACTGTACTGAACTCGGCTCTTCCATGCAAGAAATAATGTAATCATTCATATCACTGTCTTCTGGGATGACATCATGTAGTTTGGCCAGTAGGTACCAGGGCTTTGGAGGAAGCTCCTGTCCTGCATCCTTATTAATCTTCTACCCAGAAAGTGGAAGTAGCACATTCCTCTGAAACATTAGTACCTCTCTACGATTCTACTCTTAATGGGGAAACTGCAGGTTTCTCCAAAGTATTGGTACCTCTGTACTAAATTACAGTGTCACATCCCACAAGACTGTGATGTCAACATTCAGTGGATTGAAAACCTGCAATCGTCATGTTAATAAGAACATTAAAGAAATCATTTAAGTACATCACTGCATCTGATTACATGAGAAACAGCAGGAGAAAAATGTTGTGTCCGTTGCATTGTTTGCATTTAACATATGCTGCCTTAGACATGTAAAACATTGATATGATCGTATTGCTTTTGTTCTGTACAGGCTCCAGGAATGAAGTATGACAAGGAATTTAACACTGATATGGGGGATACCAACTTGCTCTTTAAGACTAAGAAACAAGACTACAGATCAACCACCGCTTGAAAATGCTGCCAGTGTGACAAGAAGCTGTGAAGTGATAAGGTTGGTACTGCTATAATAAAATATTTTAGAACTCTTAATAGAGTAATAGACTGATCTGTTCAGAGCCCATAAATGATGTAACAAGATAACATGTTAAAAAAGTTTGTAAAATGAAGGAATTTGAGTAGTATGTTTCATTCATGAGTGGCATGCAGAAGAAATAGTTACTGTGCAATAAAAATAAAGTATGTAAGTAATGTTAATTATGCTAGTTGTGACAAATTATATTATGGCTATCATCCACATACAGAAGATAACTACACAGATTACAGGAAATGCTTTTGACTTATTAATCATTAGGGTACCTGTGTGGAAAACAATCAGTGAACACAATGAACCTCTACTGTTACAAAATGTAGGTAGTTCGAAGTGCCCATGATAAAAAATTACAACCTTCCACATAAAGTTCAATTATCTGATGTTCACTGCTGACACACCTGCTAGGCATTGTGCTTAGTAAAATGGGGGAATGTAGTTTGTATTATAAATACGTTAATTTGATATAAACCACAAAATATTTTTCAGTATGTTTGAGGGAGCTCTTGTATATCTTTGAAACAGGCTCCTTAATTTTCTTTATACCATTCACAATTTTGTTGCTTGCATCCTTGGATCTAGTTATGACCATGCTATAAATGTAAAGGCAATAGCTGACTACCTCTTCTTAGTGCTTCTCTGTGCGTCTAATGTCAGGACTACACTTTTCCCCACCTGATCACTTGTGGGTAGTGCCAGGTTTATTGTATTCAGACTTTCTGTATCCTTACAGCGCAACTTAGTCAGTGTCACTCATTGTGCTAACAGCATCATCGGTCTTTAACCCTCCGTTATAGTTACTTCAAACCCTATATTTCTTAAATTACATGAAATTTAGGATACTTGTCCTCGAAAACTGCAAAACTGAAGCTACAGTAATTCACTAGCTGGATAAATACTATACACACCTTTGTTGATTAGTATGGTTTTTGGTTATATTACACGTTATTGTTGTTCTTGTTTAATTACTGTGTACATGATGTGGAGTGCTGTCTTCTGTAACTCTGTGGCCCTAGTCTGCAAGCGAACTGTACCAACCAAGCGACTGCTGCTTGTTGGCGAAATCAGTGCCAACTTTTGTGGATAGAGGGTGACATGTGGTCAACGCAATGGATCCCCACAGACATTAACCTCGGTTTTCTGGACTGGAGCTGCTATTTTTCCATTCAAGTAGCTCATCAGTTATCCTCACAAGGCTGGAGGCTGAGTGGGCCCCATTCCAGACCCACTACTTCTCACAAAATCTTGTAGTGCTGGGAATCGAACTCGGGACATCTGGATGTGTAGCCAGGAACTCTGACCACTAGACCATAGAGTGTCTTCTGTAAGCAGTCCTAAATTGGAAGAAAGTCTGGAGCATCTTATCTTGGTAGTGGTAGTGTGATACTTTTTCAGATCATCCTGCCCCCCCCCAATTCTTATTATTATTATTCTGTACTGGCTACCATGTGTCATTTTATTTTTCTCCATTTGTACCTTTTCTTCCTTTCTACCCATTTCATGTATATTCCCTTTTCCTTCATATTGTATTTGTAGTCAACATGCTTAGAAGCAAAAAGCCCTGCCCTACAAGGAATGGTTCTTGAAAATGTAAAGATACGTGTGTGTGTGTATATATATACACACACACACATACTATATCCCACAGGCTTACGTAACGGTATCACTGCCACAATAATTCTTGGTGGAGGTTTTGGTATCTTTCATTACTTTGTATTAAACTTCACATTAGCTTCAGTTTCTCTTTTATTTTCTGTTCAGCCTTTCGTTTCCTGTCTTTAATATATTCCCTTAACAGTGCATTGAATGCGTGGCGTTCAAACATGCGTTGTGACACTTTCACTTTCGCTCGTGGATGAAGTGGGAGTACCAGGGATCGTGTAAATGTAGTGGAAAATATTGGCACCATGGTCTTGTATGTTTGGTTCACATGTGCCCTCTTACAGCTGACTTCCCTGTTCACAGCTGTGAACAGTTTGTACAAGTCATCTGTTGGGCGTGCACAAAGCAGCTGCTGGCAGACTGCCTGGATAAACCAGGTTCCTGAAACATGACATTGATCGATTAATTAGTTTAACACTGGCAAGTGTTCAACACCACAAATACCAAAGTCTGCCACTGGACAGAATTGTAAGGCACATCAGTTCATTGTCCATCCTCATAGTGTACTTCCATAAGATTCATCTTGCCATCTTGGAATCTCATGTAGCTATTTTCTAAGGGGTTAGCCCAACAAAATTCTGTATGTAGTCCTTGTCTCCCCTATCCTGGTACACGCTTGGCCCATACAATTTATAAATATTCTGGAACTTCACAATTTAATGCCTTAACTTCAGAAACATACAATTATCTCAAATAATTCTCATACAGAAATGTCATATAAATGTATCCAGTTCTCAATGGCTATGGATTTATCATTTCCAGAGCATTAAAAAATACAAATAAGTGAACAAGCATTTACAACAGTTCAAAGTGACCACCCTCACACTCATCCTGGCTTGTCTGTGACTGGGCATGTAGTTCATATCATTTCATTGGAATTGTCCTTTATACCAACTGCAGGAAGGTCATGGGATCGAATCCCAGTGAGGTTGATTTTTTTTTTTTTAATTTACCTAATCCTTTCACCCACACTTTGGCCCCAGGGCCGACTCAGCCTTTAACAGAAATGAGTACCACGAATATTCTTGGGGATAAAGCACAGCTGGTGTGTAAGNGGCTGACAACCTTACTGCCATCTATGAGCAGATTGTCTAGAAAATGTGAGAACCTCAACATCTCACAACCCTATTGGCCTCCACAGCTTGTCACAGGGATACCTTTTACTTACTTACCAACTGCAGCAGAGAAAAATATCTTGTTTTTTCACTTCTTGCTGATACATTACATCTTTCATATGTTCCCACAGATAAAAATCTTTGGGTTAAGACCTGGATGGCCAGTAATCTGGACTACTCCAACTAATGAACTGGAGAAGTGATGATCTAAAATAACATTTTCACTTCATAGCTAGGTCTAGAAAACCGAAATTAATGGCCGTGGGGATTTGTTGTGCTGACCACGCGACACCCTCTATCCACTAAAGTTTGCATTAACTTTGCTGACAAGCAGCGGTTGCTCGGTTGGTATAGTTCGCTTGTGGACTCAAGCCACGTAGTTTTGTTTTTGTAAACATGGGGAGGTGATNTAGCTACTGGCAGGGCCTCCCTTGCTGGACAGGTCAAAGGGTAGGCATCAGACGAAGAGAGACACCAAAAACTGATGCCGGAAGCAGCGTCATCAGCAGCAACTTGAAGCACAGAGCAAATGATGCTCGAGACAGTTCAAGTTCGTATAGCAGCAGGCGTGACCAGAGTGGTTTGAATGGCTGTTGTACTGCGATGTGGAAAGCAAATGGAAAAACTACCACATTATCACTTTTCCTGGATAGTCTCTTTCCAAAAACAGAAGATCGTATTAAGTGAAGGAACTGTTTTGGAAGAGACTGTGGTCCTGTCGTCTGACAGATTACTGATGGATGGATGGGGAGGTGATCTGTCATATTGTAAATGCCTACATAATCTGTTTCCAAAAGTACTTCTAACAGAACCCAACAGTTCATCCGCATAAATATTAGGTAAATGTCATGTATAAGATGATGACATGCAAAGATAAAGTGGTCCAGTTGTGTGATTATGAATCTGCTGATTGACACTCAGCTAGTTACAAAATTCCAGCCACTGAGCATGATCCGCAGCTTCAAAATGCTCAGTGCATTGTATGTGGTGTTAACATACCTTACCGTTGTAGCATTCTCCCTACTCTCATTTGTCGAACATGAAGACGCTCAGGTTTCATTCACATAC
This sequence comes from Cryptotermes secundus, assembly GCF_002891405.2. Lineage (NCBI taxonomy): Eukaryota > Metazoa > Arthropoda > Insecta > Blattodea > Kalotermitidae > Cryptotermes > Cryptotermes secundus. The sequence continues at coordinate 24,585 of NW_019731283.1, read as the reverse complement.
TAACAAGAACCTTCCCCCCAATATGATCTGAGTAATGTTTTCTCTGGCCATATCTCATACCAACTACTGTTCTGTGGTGTCTGGAAAGTCCAAATAATTTTAGGCTTGCAAAGTGTCACTGATATCCAGCGGCACATGTATTCCCATTGCAAAGCCCATAAGGCATAAGAAAATATAACTTCATGGAGCTGAACCCTTCTTGAGAAGCTGCCAATTTTATGGAACATGAAGGTTCATTACTGTGTTCACAAGAGTCCTCCACTAGTCCCTATCCTGAGCCGGACTGATCCAGTCCATACTATCCCATCAATATTATCCACCCACCTATGCCTTGGTCTTCCCAGTGGTTCTTTCCATCTGGCTTTCCCACTAATATCCTACATGCATTCCTGTTCTCCCCCCATTCATGCTTAATGCCCTACCCATCTCATCCTCCTTGACTTGATCATTCTAATTATACTTGGAGAAGAATACAAGTTATCTCCATGCCCAACCCCCAAGCTGGAGGACCAGCCCTTGTTGGATGTCCATGACTGCTTATTCAATATATTTCTAGCTACCCTCCATAACTGGAGGTCATTGCCTCCATCTGCAACCTGGGGACACACCTATCATGGCAGGAGAACATTAGGCATAACAACACACGAAACAAACATTTTATAAGAGACAAATCTATGTACACGGCATCTGCCAGTTTTGTTCAAGGTCATGCATGTGCATGCCAACATGAAATTTGCGTGACTTACATGCAAACCATTCTTGAATTTCAAATATTCATTGCTGTGTAACCAATGAGAATAGCACAGAACAATTCTGACGCGGAATGACCTCAGCTCCTAGCTCCTGAAGTTCAGATAGTATGTCATGAATCACTCTGTGTATGGGTAAATCACTGGATTTAATTATAGATGTTTAAAACTCTGTACCTTACGTGGATATAAGAACAATGCTTATGAACTCACCTTCAATTTCATGTCTAAATGAAGCAAAGCCAGGTACTGTGGACCAGAATGTCATGCAGTCAGTTGACTTGACTCTGCTGAATGCTGGACCATCAGTTGCAATGTCCTGACTCAACACAGCTGTCATCAAAATTGGCAAGACATTTATTGAAGAACCCAGTACAGCCCAAAATTGTGTGGTCATCATATAAATTTTTTCCTTAAGTGGTCTTATGTTTTACATGGTGATATTATACTAATTCTTCAAGGTACAGTCCATTCTGATAAGACTTTAAAGGATTCTGATGATGGTGTATACTGTACTTCTTTTGGTTTGTTTTGGACTTCATCCATTGTCTGGTATGTAAAAGACAAAAGACCACAATGTTTCGGAGACTGGATCTGTCTCCGTCCTCAGGTGGGTAGGGCAGGATAAACCTACTCAGATGGGCCCGTTAGAAAGAGCTAGGTCTCAATCAACGGGACATACCAGACAATGGATGAAGTCCAAAACAAGCCAAAAGAAGTACAGTTCATTCTTTTTGCAAACATTCTTGACTCCACATCTTCTGAAAATAAGGCATAAGAACTAGCCTAACAAGTCAGAATTTGTGGACTTGGCACTGTTGTGGAGCTCTTCATGTGTTATAGTTTTAAAACCAGTTTCAGGAACTGTTCTGTCTGATGTTACTGCATTCATGACCCTTGACTGTATGCCACCATGCATTGGGGGCTATAACATAAAATCATGACACTTTTTGTGGAGTACTTCACTACACTCCTCTGGACACCTGTACCATCACCTTGCTGTACAGAGGCAACCCAACTACACTAACAATATACACAACCACTGACCGATTCAGAGACTTTTTGAAGTGCTAGTGGTTTATACGGCTGCTGCATGCTTTAAAAGTCTCCAAACATTATCCATAATTATTCATGGAAAACTCAACCTAAACTTTATGCTGGTTATCTTCTTCACCTAAATGTAATGGTTATATAACCATATGTCACCATGCAGGCTAAGGTTGACATACAAATAATACAGGCTGTAAGAGAATGGGTCCTACTGCTCTGCTAGCAACATAAATGTCTGTTAAGACATCATTAATGAGTAAATTTCTATCCATATTAATGTGCTGTGCTAGCTGTGAAGTTAAATTTTTATAAGTACATCTCTAAATTAGACTCACCATCTTGCTGTGTCTGGCCCTGGCATGCCTGGATGATAAGGATCTTTGGTTTCCCCATCAGCTTTGCACAATCTTTCATTAGATTCTCTAAGTCATCCACATACACAGGAACACTGTTTGTGCCATACACTGCACCTACAACAGTCACTTGGTAGTGAGCTTCAAAGATCAGTATGTATGTCCCCTTCCAACAATTAAAGAAACTGGCCATGCAGAGTTGTGCACAACAAGTAACTGTTAAAGAAGCAACAGCATGATTTTATGTAGCTGATATGTTAACCTTAAAATTCCCAGTCATATTCTCATATAATTAAATGCTTTTCTCATCATCATAACAACCAGCTAAAGCAAGTATTTTTTTTAAATCTCAGTAGAGAAACAAAAGATCAAGTACAGTTAATTTGCTTTGACACCTTATGTAATTATTAGTGTCAGTAAGTGTACAAAAGAAATTCTCGAATACATTAATTTATTACCCTTCTCTTTATTATTCCCTTGTTTTTGTGATCTCTAATTTCAGTCTGTTTAAAATTATGAGGTTCAGAAAATTTCTAGCATTTATCAATATTAACTTTATTTCAAGACTTGCAGCTTGGTTACACTGCTCCCATCGCCTCTCGAACTTTCTGAAGTTCTGTTCAAATGATGTTTGTTTAATTGCTCCCATGTCATCTGTCGTTTTCATAATGATGTCCATCACCATTTGAAATCTTCATTTAGGGTAATAGAAGAAAGTCTGGAAGGGACAGATCAGGCAAATAGGGCGGTTGTGGAAGGACATGAATTGAACGCTTTACCAAGAACTCTTGCATCGGTAATGCTGTGAGAGCTGGTGTACTGTCATGGAGGAGGAGCCACATTTCTGGTGGTCTTCTTCCTACTACATCCCTCAGACACCTCAGAACTTCCACATAATAAGCTTGATTAAGTCTCTGGCCCACTGGTAGGAATTCATGATAATAAACACTGTCTTCCTTTCAGGTGCACCTNGTGACACCTGTTATTTTGTATCATCATCATCATACCCATAAACCAAAGTTTCATCTCCTGTAATGATGGTCTGAAAAAATGTTCATCATCTGCTCCTTGCAGATGTTTACAAACTGAAATACACCGAATTTTCAGGTCTTCTGTCAAGAGCCTTGGCACACATTTTGCAGACCCTCAAAGCATCCCTAAATCTACCATTAAAATTATGTAATATGAGCCAACGTATATTTGCCGTCTCTTCTGCTACATCCTGTACAGTCAGTCAAATTTGCATGAATGTCTTTCACTTGGCCATAATGAATGTCATACTTCACTTACAAAAAATTGTCTGTGAGTGCCATACCAAGTCATGAGTGTATTTGGATTACAAATTTTTGCAATATGTAGTAGAACACATGATGTAATATCAGAAGTGACATCAGACCAGTACATGTGCACAACTAGTGTTCCTGTAATTTAATGTGACAAAAATGGTTGGCAATCAGCTCATTCTTCCAATGTGCAGTAATTTGGCTCCTTTTGAAAGAGACATCTGACATGTAGATACCTGTGGCTGACTACATCATATGTATATAGATGCATGCATGGGACCCAGCAGTTTCAGCAGGTGGGTAAAACGCTATGAAGACAGAAATACGGCCAATGAGCCATGCTGTGGTTAACTGAGGAACAGCATGTCTGAACATGTGAATAAAGTTCCTGCTGTCATCAGAGACATCAGAAGAGTTATGGTTAAGGAAATTACAGCAGGTTGGTTTAGGACATCAAGCCATATAGGAGACAGCAGATACATAAGTGTCCAAACTCACCACGAATGCCATGTGAAAGGATGCACAGCACAAAACACGAATGCTCTTGCTTCACAAACTTTGTAATAGCTGAATTAACACTTTCCAGGAGATCAGTGTGTGTGAGGTTCTCTACAATATAAACTGTGAAGCCCAGACTATTGAATGTTTCACTCAGACGATCTCGGTCAACATCTGTCCCAAGTCGTGGTGTCAGTTCTTCATCTGGAAGTTCTCTCTGTCAACCCAATAACACTACTAAATTGTCATATTGTTCTAGACATCAAAACCTTAACCTTCACAAAGAAGAAACCAGCATGAATGAAGTCCTGCTATGCCCACCTTCAGACAAGGATTCGGTTCCATATAGAAGTTTTTCTGATTGATTATAATGCAGTAGCCAACATTATTTGAATCCACAGGGTATTCGCCTTCCGTCACTCTGTCCACCTGGTCACAACTTGAGGCAACACTATGTTGTGACATGCTGGATGGCTGTGACCTGCATTCTGTGAGGGACCTGTATATTCATATACTCCATTTTAATTAATATTTGCAAATCAGATTAAGTACTGAATCTGCCTACAATGGAAGATGCATTAAAACTGTTTGGTATGGAGAACAAAAGAGACTTATGTCTTTTGGGTCATAGTTCAGTTATGATGAACAGTTATGCATATACACTTCAACCTTGCCAATGCAATGCAAATAAAAACTGAACACTTTATTTATACTTACAAAATGAAATTAATGTGTAATGAATGAATGACATGCTTCAGTGAAAACAGTTTTCTTCACACCTGACAAGTAATAGCAACATCTTGGAAAACAAAATTTAATTTGTACATAGTAATTAGGCAAACAAAGTGGACGGAATGATTTCCAGTGCACAAGATCCAGTCATATGTTGAAATTTCATCTACTGGAAAGAAAATCATTATTTGCACAACCAAAAGGTGCTCTGTTTCTGCTTACAGTCCAGTTGGATTTAATTAGTTTGAAGCACTTTAAATGGTGACACAAGAAACTTGTTCCTTTGTTTGCTTTTGAGGCATGATGACAACCATACGGCATGCCCACTGTGGAACTACAGATGGTATGGATCCTATCCGTGTACCGTTATAAAAGGATTATTTTCATTACAAGTGTGGTAAATTAAATGCCTTCATTTGATCAGGTTAGAAAATTAAACATGTGTTGTACAGTTAAGTTAAATAGCCGTTTCACAACCATATCTTACATATGTAATATCAGAAAGTTGAGTGTATTACAATCATGGCATTTGGAGCCCGTAACGTGTACATACATAATTATTATTATGATTTAAACTGCTGCATGTGTTACATCTGTTACTGCACTNAGCCGTTTCACAACCATATCTTACATATGTAATATCAGAAAGTTGATTGTATTACAATCATGGCATTTGGAGCCCATAACGTGTACATACATAATTATTATTTAAACTGCTGCATGTGTTACATCTATTACTGCACTGTCAAACTGATGTGTTTATTCACATATATGCACAAACAGCAAATATGGGTGGGTCTGAATCATAAAGGATAGCTCCTAATTAGCAGTCAGCTATGGGTACAGGAGGTTATGTAAGTTTGAGGAAATTTAACTCTTCAGTCGAGGTAATGCTAATGATAATAGCAGTGCTGAATTATTCTTCGTTATTTTCATAACTTCAAAGATGAAGAAATATTGCCATACACACATTATTATTCAACCCTGAATGCCACAGTGTATTACACATAACTGTAAGTTCAGGGACACACGTGTAATTATGTATTTCAACTGTTTTTACATATGAGTGTGTTAGAATGAGCATTTTTTTTGCAGATTTTATAAACTGTAAATACACATCACTGCACTGTACTTGTATTTCATATATGTTTTCGCTTAAGATCACGAGTTCTGTGATTGTCTATGAGAGCAAAAAAAATTAGAATTCACAAATTGAAAGTATACATGCAAAAAACAGAACAAATTAATTATAACCATTACAATGTGTACACATTTTCCAATTTGTGTAAGTGTCCTATGGCAGACTGGAAATCTCAGTATAGTATTTGTCATATATGTCTTCCTAAATTGGCAGGGCATGTAGCATGAATGGGGGAGAACAGGAATGCATATAGGATATTGGGAGGAAAGCCAGATAGAGACCACTGGGAAGACCAAGGCGCAGGTGGGTGGACAATATTAAAGTGGATCTTAGAGTTAGAGAGAGAGATTGGAGGGTATGGATTGGATTGATCTGGCTCAGGATAGGGACCAGTGGAGGGCTCTTGTGAACACTGTAATGAACCTTCAGGTTCTATAAAATGCTGGGAAGTTCTTAAGTAGCTGCACAATTGGCGGCTTCTCAAGAAGGGCTCAGCTCCATGAGTGATTGAGTGTCTTCCTAAATTATCTTGCAATTCTGTAATTATAGTACCTTTGCATCATTTCACTCTTTGTGCTCCCCAGTTGTATCTAACTGTACACAGCCTGCACATGATATGTCTTCTTACCCAAGACTGGAAATCCGCACTGTGTCGGCATCTGGCTGATTCATTCCTAAGGCATTCACAGTTGCTTTCTCTGCAGACTCAAGTTTCTCCACAAGAGTTGTCTCTCCCATGGTCTTCAGCTGTGTCTTTAACCTATGGACATCCACTCCTCGTCCGTCCTTGTCTCCCAAACTATACACACATACACAAAACTATTAGTGAATAATGGGGGACAATTGCTCTTTTTTAAGATAATTTCGCACTCATCAAGGAGAGGTTAATTACATTTAGAAATGTATCCTTCGGTATGTGCAGAACTTTAAATTTTACTGTATGTGTACTTCTAGGTAATTTTCTTCCTGTGAGGGAGTAAGCAACTCAACTTATAACAACAAAAATAATAATAATAATAATAATAATAATAACAATAATTTTAACCCTTTTGTATGTACATAGTGCAGTCAGTAGATATAATTTTTTTTCATTAAATTTACCAAATCTGTGGTATAGTCTAACCAAAAACAAATCTGCTTCCTTTCATGCCAATTATTATCTAGGAAGAATGGCATACATTTTGATGTGGTCTACAAGAATATTTTGTCATCCATGAAACATCTACCCAAACCCCACTTTTCTGTCACAATTATAAGCATTTAAAACACAAAAATAACAGTTACAGGGTCATTAACAGGCTAGTTGGCTGGGGCTATCACACCTCAGGAGTGGTTACATTTACATATGTAGTATTAATGAAAGTGTTAATAGCAGGGGAAAGCCATAGTACAGAATGAGAAATTGTTCCAATTAAATTTTCTTTTCTTCACCACAAATCTTGTGAATGGGACAGATAAACAACTTGTGTGGGCATATCATCTGTGAATCCTTACAAATATACAAAATCTCATAGTTCATAAGTATTACACAACCTTTAATATCTGATGTTATACAATAATTTATCATTTCCTGCTTCACTCTGTCCTCACCTGATATAGCCTCGAGATGACCAATAAAGTAAATTGACTTCCATATATTCTGGATCAAAACTTTGCAACTCAACTCCTTTCTGGAAAAGTCTGTAGTCTTCTTTGACATATCTCAGAAGCTTCTTTAAACCATCAGAGTCCAGTGACTCACAGACATGATACAGAGCTTTCCGCATGCAGTTAACAAACAAAGAGGACTCTGGTGATCTGGGCAGAAACCTGCTCTTTTCACTCTCTGCATTGCAACCTAGTTTCTGTAGTATCTGATAGTTCTGAATGATGCATAATGCCTCCAGAAGTTTATTCTCCCATAATCCATCTCTTTGTGTCCTAATCCATGGTGACAACAGGTCTGGTTGGATCAGGCTTCCAGCAAGTCGTGCACTTTCAGCTATCATTAGTCTCTGCAGAATGTAGTTGACATCATCATACAGCAGAAATGCCAAAGAAATCTACAGATAAACAAGGCAGAGTTGCCCATTAGTTAAAATATCACAGACAAGTAAGAAACTGAACACTTAATGAACTTCACACCATGTTCAGTTTGGTTCAATTTTTAGAAGTTTTGCATACTACTACTGCTGCTGATTCTGTAATTTGAGATATTATGTCAAATGAGTTCGGTCCAGAAAACCAAAATTAACAGCCGTGGGGATTCAATGCACTGCCCAGACAACACCCTCTATCCACTAAAATTGGCACTAACTTTGCCGACAAGCGGCAGTCGCTCAGTTGGTATAGTTCAGTTGCGGACTAAAGCCATGGAGTTTGTTTGTTCGTCAAACGAGAAGAGTAAGAGCAGTGAGTCTAGAGGTATTTGGAGAAAGCAGTTTAGTCACCTCCAAGGTACTCTCAGGATTATCCATATTTATGACATCCAAGGTTCACAACCATCATCACAAAAGCCTACCAGTAGGTTCAAGTTTCAATAAGTTTCATACAGTGTATGGCCTAACTCATTTCCTTAAAAAGTGTCTTAATATTACACTGTCCTCTATCTGTCTCCCAAGAGTTTTTTTACTCCCCGTGACTTGTTAAGAGTGTACTTGTAGCTCATGTTAAGGTAATGACAGCTGCAAAGCAGACATATGAACTGTATGAGCAAACAGAAAATTACTTGTTGGGATTTAGTTATCTTCGGAGGCCTGTTGCCCATATTGTGCCCCTCTGGACTCCTTACCTTTTCATAATATTCCAAATTATCCAGCTCTGCAATTACAGTGTCCTTTGTCAGGTTCTGACGAGGGAAGGCAACACTTCCCTCCCCAAGTACATTGTCAACCATTCCAAAGGCATCATTGGCAAGGCTGTTCGTACTGCTTTCTTGAGACAAGAGTTCTTCAATTACCATTTGAAAAGGATAAGGAACTTCATCTTGCATCACTTCTGGGTCCATTTCTGGACACAACAAAAATGGAAGTATTACAAGACATAAATTCTCATTTACATGAGGCTGAAGCCTAAAATGTTAAAGAATGGATAGAGACTTAACTGTTCATCAGTATCTTTACAAAATGATCAATATATCAGATATATATATATTTCTGTCATTCTTATATGCCTCATTGTGAAAATGAGGTCATGATTTTCTATGGTGACATCTCAAATATACAGGGTATTGGGACTAAGACTCACAATTCATTCTCTACTCATTTCCATAAATCAATATCCAGCTACAAAAACAAAGACTGCATACTCTTAACTTCAAAAGATTTCTAGTTCTCTACTGCCATTCTGGGGAACTCCAGTGTATACCAACCTTGAAGAATAAATATCCTAGTTAGGAAAAAAGGCAGGCAGCACCACCATGCAAGCCCCTTGCATGTCACAGGTTCTGGTACACTAAGTCTGCAGTTTTGCCACAGTAAATAGTTATATTTCTTCTGTATGCCATTACCGTCTTTGGCAAATAATATAATTCTGGGAAAAATGAAAGGAAAATTTGCACAATCATACTGTACCTACATCTGAGAATGGGTTTCAGAAAAAAACTTTTGACAACAGTCAAAGCATAGGACACTGGACAAAAAAATAAACTGCCAATGCCATCTTCAGGTACAAGAGATGACGTTCACAGTGACTGCCTGGTAGAATTGGAACTTGCCACTGTGGGACCGGGCATGTTGAAATAGTTAAGCTATAAATGAGCATAAGGAATGTTATTCTAAATGACTGTTCTCACATAGGGTTGGCAGCAATAATGTCCAGGATATCAGAGTAAGCATACCTATGGGCCCAACAAAGTAGAAATTTCTTCATATCTCCCTCCACCAGAAGATGAAAAGAGAACCCATACACAAAAAGTTGTTTTCTGTACAAAAATTATGAAGATGGACAAAGTCCAGTCAAATAGCTTTAAAAGGACCTATTAATATTAATATTCAGGCAGCTCTGCTCAAGCCATGACTGTTAACAAATTATTGAAACTGGTGAAACCTGCAAATGCAACACAAATTTTAATTCCCTTCCCCCCCAATGCAGGGGAGTGGTGATGCCTGGCTCTTCCTCCTCCCTCCCGCGATAATCATTCCAACATCACTACTACTTTTTTACGGTATCCCAGATCCTCCACAAGTGATATTTTGCAAAGCTTTCAGGATGAAGGCTAGCAAAAACTGAAATTACATAACTTCCTACAACTGTCCATTCTTATTAGCAAGCTGTTTTCAACACCAGAGTCCACAGGCAAAATCTATATTGTGTTTCATACCATTCTTCCTGAACTTCGGTGTTATGGAAACAGCTCCTGCTTCTCATCCACCCAACTACAGGTTTTACCATGACTGCATCCTCTGAGAGCCTCCGTGATCCAAGTGACTTACCTGCGACACGATTCAGATGTAGCATTCTTTAAAACTGTGGTTAGTCCATCTGCACTAATGCATTAAAACAGTCGTGCTAGTCTTCCTTATTGCCTAACGCAACAGATCAACACGCAGACGCCTCAAGATGACGTGTAAATTCTTCCCACAGATTATTCTACCGCTGCTCTCCGGTCATTCTGTTAGCAACGTATAACCGTTGGGAAAGCCTGCAAGAAACAAGTGCTTAGTCACTTAATTTTCACGATGTAAATATTTCCCTAAACATGAAACTGGCTTGGGAGTGAAAAGGGGAAACTACCGTTACTAACACATTGTCTTCCCATACTTCGCAATTCCTGGCACTTATCTTGTCACGTGATTAGCTTGACTCATACGATCCTGACCGATCCTGACCATCGAACGCGCTATGCTTGCTGCATTGAGCGGATCGGCTCGGATCAGTACCCTCTGCCAGTGATCCGTGCTCTCTACAGCGCTGGCTAGTTCGTCTGTGTGTACTTCTTGTTCACACCGGTCTCTGCCGCATAGCCGCTAGAAACGTATCCTCCATTTTAAAGCAAATTACGTACGTGTGCCAGAATGGAACATCGGGTAAATAATGAAGTTTTTAGACGGCAGTGAAAGGTAAGGACTTCCGTGTAATATGAAATGTTGTGACTTCAACAAATATAAAAGGGAATTAGTTTGCATGCTAAAAATACCGAAGGATATTTGATTTGAAGATGGAACGTTAGAAATGTTCATTAAAAATAAAATTCATTAAGGTTGTGTGTTGTCAAGATCTAGCAGAAACCATGGTTGGAGTAGAGGATTTGTACGGTCCGAAATAGTTTTCATATAAAAATGCTGACCTAGCTCTGGACACCGTAACAGCTACAAGATAGTCTGTCGAATGTCAACAGAGTGAAATAATTGACTTTCTATTTCAATATATTTTACACAAAACAATGAAGTATTTGTAGTATGGAACAGATTCATAGTGTTGCTTCTAATTCCAGTTGTACATTTATTTATTTTCGTTATAATGTAAATTACAAACGTGGAGATATAGTATTTGATTATTGACACCCAATAATTTCAGTTTACCATGACAAAGAACCTATTCCATATGAAGTAGTTGACATGCTGATCTCGTATATTTGCTGATTGGTGGATTTATCCTACGTGCATCATTGGTGGTCATCTTATTGCCTTTTCAGTCTATGACCCCTGAAGTAATGTCCTCGTCCACAGACCCTGCTGGTAAATGTTATCGGTATGTAATTTTCAATCAGTTAATTGTGTAGAACAAAATATATTTTTAGTGTTTCATTAACCATGTACTTAGATTCACGTCTGTGAGTTTCGCAGAAATCCTAAATGCCCCAAAACTCTTTCTGTCACCCTTCTAACACCCGATAAATGATGATTATGAATCCGTTGCTTCATTGTGAATCTTATCTTTCCTAACTGGTTTCAATAAATGTCTTGTGTAGGGAGGCATCATCTTCAACCATCACAAATTGTATGCAGTTAAGATAAAGTGCTGTGTTCAGTGATGAATCCCGACATACGGCTTTGTCACTAGATATTCCATTGCAGCTATTATACAAGGAGTTTTCAAATTTGTTGACGGGTTCACGGCTCTGCGTTTCACAGTGACCGGTGCGCCGCCGCTTGCTGCGAGGCGCAAACGAATTTTGCTGATGAATCAGACGCCTGATGGTCGATAACATTTGGAACGAAGAGAAATAATTATCTTGTGGACTGCTTTACGGCGAACAGTGCTGTTCATGCGTGGGAGTGTTTTTTTATGATTTATCAGCAGTAGACAGCAGTTGTTAGCTCTGTTAGCCATTTATTCTCATTTACGGTTAGTGAGCTGTTTATGGTTTGCCAGCAGTAGGCAGCAATTATTAGCTCTGTTAGACATGTGTTCTCATTTACAGTTAGTGAACAGTGTAGTACGTCTGGTGCAGTACACTTCAGAGCTACGTGTATTTCCGTATGACACGTATGTGAAATACTGATCTGCCAGAAAATTTCGGCGAAAATTTCAACGTAAATTTCGTGACGAGAGAGTTCCCAACAGGCAAACATTTCACAATTTGGTGAATAAACTTAGAACAACGGAACTCTTAATAGACAAGAAACAAAAACATAAGAGTCTAGTGCTGATTGAAAAGTTAGATGACATAGGGGCCAGACTTGAACATGCACCTAGAAAATCACTGACACGTCTAGCTTAAGAGACTAGAGTGTCAAAGTCTAGTGCAAGAACAGAAAACAATTGCTGAAGCTTAACCCTATAAAGCAACAGTAATACATGCACAGCTTGCATCCTCGTGATCCAGCTAGCAGGTTTCATTTATGCATTTGGCTTCTACAGTCTGTCGTCGAAGGTGAGATCGATCCGAGATTGACATTCCTCTCTGATGAAGCGTGGCCTCTCACTTTTAGGGAAATATAAATACTCAAAGTAATCGCTAGTGGAGTTCACAGAATCCATACTTAACACACGAAGTCCCCCTCTAGCCAGTGAAAGTTGGTTTCTGATGTGTTATAAGTGCAAGAAGGATGATTAGATCTGTGTTCTTAAGGAAACAGTTAATTGTGAATGACACTTACAGGTCATTCTCGGGAAATTCTTTCCAGAGTCGACGGAAGTAGAAAGACTATGGCTGGTTTCGGCAAGACTCATATACTGTCCACATTGCACATGTGTGTATGTAACTTTGTCCGATGTCTTCGGGAACAGAATTATCAACAGTGGTACTGACCAGCACGTTCACCCGATCTTAATCCTTGTAATTATTTCTTCTGGGACTATTTTAAGGACAAAGTTTACAACAGTGACCCCCGAATGGAATAACCAAAAGAAAATATTCGCAGAGAAATTGCAAATAAATCAAACCCTCTTCCACCGGTGCGAGAAATGTCTACATGTAGAGGGACAGCATTTTCAATATCACCTGTGATCAAAGGTAAGAACTTCTCTTTATTCCGAACGTTATTGGCCGTCAAGCATGCTGTTTCATCGGCAAAATTCATATGCTCCTCGCAGCAAGCGCTGCATCGGCCATGATGAATCGCATAGCCATGGAACCGGTCAACAAAGTACAAATCCTCATGTAGATGTGCCATGTATAGAAAATAATCCCATTCCACTAAAACAATGAAAATTATACAGTTTCTCTGTCGTTATAAAATTCTGAGCCACTATTTCGAGCAGGCTTCACGTGCACGTTTGCCATTGAGTCCATCGCAACAGGTAAGAGTGTTCCATGGAATCATGAACGTATTTTATACCTATGCATCTGTAATTCAAAATACATTATTACGATTATGATTGAATTCAGGATATAGAGCACCGTGCCTGTNAAAAAAAAGAACTCTTTCGAGAGCTTTGATTTTGCAACAGCAAATTCAATCGCTGATAACTACATATTTAATTACCTGTAAGCCTACAACATCAGGTAGATTTCAACAGACATAAGAATTTCTACGTACTTCAAGTCAGAGCCATTATCTGCTGCCTATTTCCTCGCTTTTGTTCCTTCCATATATAAATGGCTTCCTAGCTTCTAATTTTGTGAGTTCAGGCCCCTGCTGCCAGGAAACTTCCCCAATGCAAATCATCCTTTAAATTAATATACTTTCATCTCGGTTTGGCTTCAGTTCGTATAAAGTACCTGGTAATAAAAAGATCTAGCTTTTGGGATATAACTGCGTGTAGTCCGTTGAAAGTTATGATTTTGTTGAGGTTTTGTATAGATCGCCGTGGCGTCTTTTCTGCTGGCTTTGCTAACAGTATCTTCGATGCATTTCTCTTCGTCACTTTCGTGCTACCTGCCCTGTCCATTTCATCCTCCTCGACTAGATCATTCTAATTATTCTTAGCGAAGAATACATGTTATGAAGCTCCTCATTATGCATTTTTCGTCAATCTCCCGTCACTTACTCTCTCTTCGGTCTAAATATTCTCCTCAGCACCTTGTCCCCTAATGTCAGAGACTAAGTTTCGTACAAATACAGAATCACAGGAAAAATAATAGGTTTGTATATTCTAATTTTTATGCTTTTAGGCAGCAGACAAAAAGACAAAATCTCTGGGCTGAATGTTGGCAAGCATTGCCCAAATTCAATCTTCTCTTAATATTATAAGCAAATTTTGATTTGTTATTGCCCTTCACAAATATTTGAACTGTTTACATTTTCAAAACATCTGTTAGCTATCTTTATGTCCTGATTCTGTCCTGCATTCCTACTTCCAATTTCTTGAAAATGAGAGAGTACGTGTAGAGACATCTTCTAATAGTATTGAGAACCAAGCGTACATTCTGCAAGCCTCTGATGCCTCCGATCTTCCATCATTGCCGATCAATGACGCGAAGTGGTAGAAGATCGAGCGAAGAAGTATGTTTGCTATATTCTTTCATATGTTTCACGCAATAGGTATAGCGTAAACTAAAATTAATGTGCAATATCTTAATGGAGGTTAATTTTATGCAGTGGAGTCGGTTCTGCATGGCTAAATGCATTACGGAATTACGTATGGGTAACCATCTTGACAAGTTTTGTGAATGTTGTGTCTCTTCTACGAAATGTCTTTTAATCATAAATCGTGAGATATTCGGTGTGTACCTCCGTCGAACGTCACATGAAACAAAGCTGATCCACAATGCAGGTTTCCAAAATTATTTTGAATATAAATGAATGCCTTCAATGCTTGTGCTTCAGTGCAGAATATAGTCTTGCCTTTTCACCACCCTAACCAGGTGTAACCGGTCGCGAGTCAAGAACTGCCGTATACTACAGTCTAGTTGCAGAATCAGCATGTAATGCACCTACAGGTTTCACTAAACCACTAACAGGCAAGTATACAAATGTGCAGCTATGAAAACGTTTTGCTTTAATTTAGGTATTCCAAATAAGATCTAAAAGTTTGTGACGATGGTATATTGCTACAGGTATTATGTTTTTGGGCATCCATTGTCTTGTCTATTTTTGGTCCGGAGATAGGGGCAAGCGCTATCTATTGGACCGAACTGAGTAGGTTTTACCTGAGGACAGGGACAGAATCCAGTCATGGTGTCAAATTCAACCCTCTGAAACACAAATAGCAGATATGGTGTTATGGGTTGTAACTCCATGTAAGTCTTGTATGTGGATACCCATGTGTAGGAACAAGTAAGGGATGAAATGATTGGGGCAAAGTTATGGCCTGATTATATGGGCAGTGTGACAGGTTATCAGAACCACTGGAGGGAGAGGAGATAGAGAACTGTTTGGCCCAGTAGGAAAGGTGAGTAGGAAATGCGAG
>NW_019731283.1:6237-7991 GCF_002891405.2 Cryptotermes secundus | reverse complement strand
CTTAAAGATATTCCTACAAGAATCCCTTGGTTTAGTGTTTGTTATGATTCTAATGATTTTCTTTTGTAAGACAAACACTTTCTTGGCATGAGAGGAGTTACCCCAGAAAATTATGCCATAACTCATGATAGAGGGAACATAGGCAAAGTAGATTAGCCTTAGTGTTGGAAAGGTTACTATATATTTAATGTTGCGCAGCGCATAACATATAGAAGTTAGTCTATTGATCATCAGACTCATATGCTGTTGCCAAGATAAATCATCATCAGTAGTTAAACCAAGGAACTTAGTTACTGTTGCACTTGGGATACTTTTCTGTTCATAACTGATGTAGGTCTCTGTATCATAGCATTTCATGGTTCTAAACTCCATATATCGGGTTTTATTGAAATTTAATTTAAGTAAATTAGCCTTAAACCAGGCATTTATACCTTTAAAAGTTTGGTTAAGATTTATTTTATAGCTTAATTTATTGGGTTCTGTTATTATGATACTAGTATCATCTGCATATAATACCATGCTATTATCTGTATTTATCGTTTTGGGAAGATCATTTATGTATAGCAAGAAAAGCAGAGGACCAAGAATCGAGCCCTGTGGTACTCCACATTTTACTTTCTCCCATCCAGATGAATTATCACTATCAGTTGTATGGCCCAGAGCAACTCTTTGCTGTCTGTCAGTCAAATAAGATTCGATTAGTGTTTTAAAAATACCACGTACTCCATAAAATTCAAGTTTATCCAATAGAATTTCATGGTTTACACAATCAAAGGCCTTTTGTAGGTCGCAAAAAATGCCTCCCACAATTTGCTTATTATTCATAGCTGTGGAGATACTGTTAATCAATGAAAATTCTGCCTTCTCCATAGACGAATGGTCCTAAATCCATATTGTTCGTGGGCCAAGATACTGTCTGCTTCAATATGAGTGATTACCCTTGAATACATAAGTTTTTCTATAATTTTTGAAAAGGAAGTTAACAGTGATATAGGCCTGTAGTTGGAAACTTCTTGTGTGTTGCCTTTCTTAAAGCAATGTTTGATTATGGCAAATTTTAATCTTTCTGGAAATAAACCAGAATGCAGGATCGCATTACAAATATATGTCAAAGGAGAAATTATAAATGGAGCACTTTGATTATTCTACTGGAGATCTCGTCATACCCAAAAGGGTCTGTAGTCTTTATCGTTTTTATAATTTTTTCTATTTCATGTGTGGAGGTATACTGCCAGCTCATTTTGGTAAAGGGTCTTTTAAATAAATTTGTTAAATAGGCGTAGGGATTAGTATTATTTGATCTAATGGAATCGGCGATAGATATAAAATAGTTATTAAAAACATTAGCAATTCTGTTTTGGTTCTTTATTATTTTATTATCTGTCATTATAGAATAAATACCTTTGTCTTGTTTTATTTTTCCATTTTCTTCATTTATTATTAGAATTAGCGATAATTCTGCAATAGTGTAATTTTTTGGCAGCTAAAATAACATTGGTTAGTATTTCACAATATTGTTTAAAATAAATTTTGAGATTAATATCATTACTGTCTCTCCTTAATAAAAAAAGTTCTCTCTTTCTGTTGCATGATTTTCTTATACCTGTAGTGATCCATTTATTGTGGTTAATATTGTGTCTAGTTGTTTTTTTTGAGAAGCAAGCATTGAAGCATCTGAAATACGTATCGTGAAAGTAATTAAACATGATGTTAACATTATTATTACTAAAAACGTTTTCCCAAGATTTGAGACT
>NW_019731283.1:4660-6010 GCF_002891405.2 Cryptotermes secundus | reverse complement strand
TTCCAGCAGTAGTATTCTTCAACAGTATAAAAAGAACTGGTGATAAGAAACTTCTTTAACGCCACTTTAAATCCAGGAATGTCATAAGATAATTGTTTAAGCTCTGGAGGGAGGTGGTTATAAAGTTTGATACCAGAATACCATCCACCTTTCTGAAATATCGTTAAGTTTACCACCGGAAGATGCAAGTCATGATTAAATCTGGTATTACGTGTGTGGACATCAGAGTTTGTTATATAGCAATCTCTATTCTTGACAACCAGCATAAGTAAAGAAAATATATATTGAGACTGAAGTGGCAGAATATGTAACTCCTTAAATAAATTGCGGCACGAATCTACATTACGCGAATTGGTAATAATTCTTATTCTTTTCTGTATTTGAAATATGATTTTTGCATGAGCTGAACTCCCCAAAAATATTATGCCGTAAGATATTATTGAATGAACTAGGGAGAAATAAACAGTTTTTAGGCACTCCAAGGATAAAAGAGGTTTTAATACTCTAATTATATAGGATGCCTTATTTAATTTGGGTATCATTTGGTCAATATGGGTTTGCCATGACAATTTATAATCAATAACCAAACCTAGAATNATCTGTCATTATAGAATAAATACCTTTGTCTTGTTTTATTTTTCCATTTTCTTCATTTATTATTAGAATTAGCGATAATTCTGCAATAGTGTAATTTTTTGGCAGCTAAAATAACATTGGTTAGTATTTCACAATATTGTTTAAAATAAATTTTGAGATTAATATCATTACTGTCTCTCCTTAATAAAAAAAGTTCTCTCTTTCTGTTGCATGATTTTCTTATACCTGTAGTGATCCATTTATTATGGTTAATATTGTGTCTAATTCTTTTTCTTGAGAAGTAAGCATGGAAGCATCTTAGATAGGTATTGTGAAAGTTGTTAAACATGATGTTAACATTATTATTACTAAAAATGTTTTCCCAAGATTTGAGACTTGGTAAATATTGAAAATCCATTATAGTGATGTTATTAAGTATGATGAGTTGGGCATCATGATCTGATAGTCCATTTATGCATGGTTTTATGTCATAGCTCCTTCTATTGTCAATCAAGGTAGCTGAGTTATTAGTGATTCTTGTAGGAAAATTTACTGTATCCCTGAGATTATAAGTATTTAACATGTCCTCTAATTGGGTTCATTGATTGCTAGTTTTCATGTAGTTTATGTTTATATCACCACATTCTGTGAATTCCAGATTATGACTGAAAAAATAGTTCAATATGGAATCAAGTTTATTAAGAAATATATCAAAATTACCAGATGGGGCTCTATAAATACTACAGATCATTATCTTATGTTTGTTTATTCTTG
>NW_019731283.1:0-4116 GCF_002891405.2 Cryptotermes secundus | reverse complement strand
TTGTTACATGTTTAAGTTGCTTGGTAACCTTCCTCAGTTTTCGATTAAAGACCCGAATTCCCTTGTTCACAGTGGAATTCTTTACTAGGTCATATCTGGATGGAATGTCTGTCACTGTTATGTTAGTATTATTAAAATCTTACAGAACTTCATGATCTGCATTAATGCAGCCTCCGCATTATTACTATATATATTATTTGATCCACCCTGTATCACAATTATGTCCTTTTTTGTTAGGTTCTTATACTTTCTACTAGATTGGGTTGTTATGTCAGCTGTACCTGCACCTGGCCTCACTATATCATGAACCTGAAATTTATTTCCTAGGTAATCATCAATCTTAGTTGCAGTTCCCTTTGAGTGACTATCACCGAGTATTATTATATTATGATTATTATTTTCTTTCCCTTCATTCTTCAATTCCTTATAATTGGGTATCTATTTTGTTTAAGCTATTATGAATGAAGCTTGGACCCGGTATTAAATTGTCATATTTGTTAGTTACTATTTCACCATTTACTATTACAGGTATTTGCTTCTCTTTTGTATTGTACCAGAAATTAGGATTGGTTCTTTATCACACATAACAGGATTGGTTTCTTTCAATTTTGGTTCAGAGTAGGTTTCCTTGAGGCTGGATGAGGCATCTTCTTTGCTTGTTGCATGGTCTATCAAAGATAGAATATTGTATTTGTTATTTGTAGCGAGAGGAAGGTATGGTGAATCTGATCCTTTTAGTTCACTGTTCCTTCTGGTATTTCTCTATGTTTTAAATTCAATATTACTTCAATCTTTTCGTGATTTGTCCGATTTCTCATTCAGTGTTTTACCAGTCATAACCTCAAATATAGTGGAAATCTCTTCTAACTCCTTAAACAAGAGTTTATTTACTAATTGCAATGCTTTCAACTCAGAGAGCGTATGTTGTAATTTGTTTCCAAGTTCCAGGCACTTAGAACAGTTATATATAACCTGACCAAACTCTTCCCATATCTCTTCAGTAAGATTTGCCTTATTAAACTGTTGAATTGCTTAGTTCGATACGTGTCTTTTCTAACTCCAAATCCAATTCTGCACATGAAAAACACACTATGTCACTTGATTTCTCACTATTGTTTACTATAACTGGAGCACTATATGCACGGTTCATCTTACTGTCCACCATCGCCATCGCCATCAGGAGATGAGCCGCTGGTTACAGAAATGAAAGTTTTATAGGTCATTGTTTTGTAATTTTTTGTCATTTTTTTCTTTTTGGGGGTAATTTTTCTGTAATTTTTTTACTTTTAAGGTTTTTTTCATTTTATCCATTTTAGGTAATTTTTCTTCATGTGTGTTCAGAATTGTGAATAATATGCAAGTAAAGTGTTTTTTCTTTTCCTCCTGCCTCTACAAAGGCAGCCTGCAGCTGCACCCCAAATACCTGCTACCACAGTATGCAATAATAAGTTGTAACAATGTCCCGTCCTTTCCATTCGTTTTGCGGAAAGTGCTGACTTTACATATCATAAAACATTTTAAGCTGGCAGCAGGGTACGACAGCGGTCACTGACACTGCAGCCCTTTCCGTTTGTTTTGCGGAAAGTGCTGACATTACATATCATAAAACATTTTAAGCTGGCAGAAGGGTATTTATTTGAGGAGGAAATTAAGAGAACATTGAATTTGGGCAATGCTTGCTACCAGTCTTTCAGAACCTTCTGTCTTTTTGGTTGCTTTCTGGAAATGTAAAATTTAGAATATGATTTTGCCCGTGGTTCTGTATGGGTGTGAGGTTGTTGAGAAGAATATTTGATCTGAGGATAAGATGTTGAAGAAAAGTGCACGATGTACACTTCGCCAAGTATAATTAGAATGATCGAGTCGTGGAGGGTGAGATTGGCAGGGAATGTAGCAAGAGAAGGAATGCATATAGGATTTTGATAGGAAAGGTAGCTTGAAGGAAGGAGACCACTAGGAAGATGTAGATGTAGGTGTAGGTGGGAGGATAATATTAAGATGGATCATAGGGAGATACAGTTTGGCGGCAAATACTGGGTTGTAGTGCCTCAGTGGAGAGGTCTTGTGAACCTTATAATGAACGTTCTGGTCCCATAAAATGTTTTGAAATTCTTGAGTAGAGGCGCAACTAGCAGCTTTTCAAGAAGGGCCCAGGTCGAAGGAGTCAGTGTGAAGAATGTAGATCGATTTTCGGAAGAGATGAAAATTGTGGCAAAAGTTCGAGATGTCAGATTCGAAACTAACTAATATTTGAGGGAGACGCTAACGAAAATCACAACAAATTCGAGTCTTAGAACATTCAAAGACAGAGAGAACAAGGTATTTGTAATTATTTACATTTATCGTATGTTAAAACACTGAGAATTTTAAAGTTCTTGAGAGTTAAACTATTTGCGATGTACACGATGCTACAAAAATTTGAAGCTGGTGAAAGTTGAGAGAAATTAGCAAGTGTTCGGTGTTTATAAAATTGTCATATGCATCAGAATTTTGATATTACAGCTATTGTCAAAGTAAATAAATATTTCAGATAATTTTTATTTGGAATGTATAAATAAATTTAAACTCGTGAAATATGGCGAGAATTCGGATGTCCCTGAAATTGAAAGAAATGATAAATGTCGCATCGTACACTATTTTCAAGGTGTGCAGAATTTGTAGGAATTTGAACATAACTAATTTTATTACGAATTTAAATTCTGAGATGTTTTAAAAATCAAGAAATTGTCGGTAATTATGAATTAAATTTAAAAGTATTGTAGACAGAAAATTTAAATGAACTACGAAATTTAAGAAATTACCGAATTTTATAAAATGTAGGAATAATGACAATTGTCATTGATTTAATCTGAACATATGAGGAAAATGAAGACGTTGAAGTGTTCAATAAATATAAGACTTTCTAGGAAAAAAAAAAGATATGCCGACCTGCAAGCCAAGTGGCCGTTTTGTCAGAACTGAGCCAATCCTACCCACCGTAACCTGACCTAACTTTTCAAGTCTGTGAGAGCTGTTGTGGAACGCCAGATGGATGCGCAGTAGTTTGTGCGAAAATCTAACAACGTAAATTAACCTGGCTCATCCGACCAAGCCCTGGCCAGCCACCTAGGGGGATGCGCACTTGAGTGATTGCACCGCCTAAGGTGACGTATCAACCTAGCGTTATGAGTCTGTGGGAACTGTGCTGTACAATGCCATGTAGATGCGCAAATCTAACCTAACCTGGCTCAATCCGACCAGGCCCTGGCCAACCACCTAGGGGGATGCGCAGTTGTGTGTTTGATCAACTTACGGTGACGTAATAATCCAGCTTATCATAGCCTACACTAATGTGGCAGGGACGAGGTCCGGATGCGCAGTTGGTTGAATTTAATCGGCGATACGAAGTATTTAGGAAGAATCGTTAAAGACGGCGTTGATGAATTTATTGATTTAAAATTTGAAACGCGTTAATTTTTTAATTTTTAATTTTCAAAAATAGTTTAATTTTTCATTTAATTTTTAATTTTCAAAACTACAAGGAAAATGTGCAATTTATCAGAATTGGACAAAGTGTATTATTTTCAACATTAGTAAAATTAAAATTAAAATTAAAAACATGTAAAATATTTTAAATTTTAGCAAAATATCGTGAATAGACGTATTGGAAATTCGAAAGTTGTATTTTCTCGAATTTTCGGTTTTTGAACCCCTTCGTATATGTAGATAATTTGGAATTCAGTCAAATTAAAAACTTGTTTGGAAATTATGGAAATTCGAGAATTGTCGATAATATAAATAATTCAATATTTTTAATGTTTATATTAGGTTATGGCTTGAAAAATTAAAGAAATTCGAAGTGTAGGACGATTGAAAATGTTGAAATTTTCTGTAACTTCAAGAAGTTGAAATTGTCTAAAAATGGAAAATAACTCGCATGTGTATTGTCAGTGCTGCAGTACTGTTACAGAAAGCACATTAACAGAAAAACATGAAACAGTTTATCATGTGAGAAAATTCGGAAATAAAATGTCCATTATAAATATATAATAATTTACTACGCTATCAGAGACATTCAATCGTAAGATATTTCCGACGGCCAAACCGTGCTTAACTGAGCATAACGATGAGCAGAAG
>NW_019731282.1:0-1230 GCF_002891405.2 Cryptotermes secundus | reverse complement strand
TAGTTTTGCATTGCTAGCTAGCTAGCTTTACGTTGCTAGATTTTTAGCGTTGCTTTGCTAGCTGGCTTTCTTGGAGTTGCTAGCTTGCTAGATATTCGTTGCTAGCTTGCTAGCATTGCGTTGCTAGCTTGCTAGCTTTGCGTTTCTAGCTCTTCCGGTTTGCGTTGATAACTTGCCAGATTTGCGTTGTTAGCTTTGCTGTTTGTCTTTGCTATCTTGCTAGAATCTCGTGGCTAGCCTGCTAGCTTTGCTTTGCGGCCTTGATACGTTTTATTTGCTAACTTGTTAGATGAGTGTGGTTAATTTGCTAGCTTTGCGTTGCTACCTTGCTCGCTTTCCGTTGCTAGCTTGCTAGATTTGTGTTGCTAGCTTGCTAGGTTTGCGTTGCTTGCTTGCTTCCGTTGCGTTTTTTGCGTGCTAGAATTGCGTTGCAAGCTTGCTAGCTTTGCTTTGCTAGCTTGGTAGCCTTGCGTTGCTAGCTTGCTATCTTGCAAGATATGCGTTGCTAGATTGCGAGCATTGAGTTGATAGCTTGCAAGCTTTGGTTTCTGGCTTGCCAGTTTTCGTTGCTAGCTTGTCAGCTTTGCTTTGGTAGCTTGTAAGATATACGTGGCTAGCTTGCTTGATTTGCGTTGCAACCTTGCTAGCTTTCCGTTTCTAGCTTGCTATCTTACCTTTGCAAGTTTACCAGATTTTCGTTGTTAGCTTGCTAGTTTTACGTTGCTTGCTTGCATGCTTTGCATTTCTTGCTTGCTAGATTTCGTTGCTCGCTTGCAAGCTTTGCTTTGTTAGCTTACTAGCTTTGCGTTGCTAGCTTGCTAGCATTGCGTTGCTAGCTTGCTAGCTTTGCCTATCTAGCTTGCTATTTTGCGCTGCTATCATGATAGCTTTGCGTTGCAAACTTGCTAGCTTTTCGTGGCTATCTTGCTTATTTTGCGTTGCTACCTTTCTAGCTTTCCGTTGCTAGCTTGCTAGCTTTTCGTTGCTAGCTTGCT
The DNA here is from genome assembly GCF_002891405.2 of Cryptotermes secundus. Lineage (NCBI taxonomy): Eukaryota > Metazoa > Arthropoda > Insecta > Blattodea > Kalotermitidae > Cryptotermes > Cryptotermes secundus. The sequence continues at coordinate 235 of NW_019731282.1, read as the reverse complement.
AGCTTTGCTTTGGTAGCTAGATAGCCTTGCGTCGCTAGCTTGCTAGTTTTGCTTTGCCATCTTGATAGGTTTGCTTTGCTACCTTGTTAAATTGTCGTTGCTAGCTTGCAAGCTTTGCGTTGTTAGGTAGCTAGCATTGCGTTGCTAGCCTGCTAGATTTCTAGATTAGCATGCTAGCTTTGCGTTGCTTGCATGCCAGCTTTGCGTTACTACCTTGCTAGCATTCCTTTGCTAG
>NW_019731281.1:127107-128656 GCF_002891405.2 Cryptotermes secundus | reverse complement strand
ATCATTCTTACGTGTTAAATGAAGTTTTGAATGCTTTGGTGTTGGCACTTCTTCTACCTCCACTGCAATTGCAGCAGAAAGAAGCCCAACACCATCCAAGATGTCTTCAAAGTTCTGGAAATATTCCGTCAGGGCCAGTACTGATGATTGGCTTTCTCCCTACAAAACAAAAAATAATCGTTTTAATTCTGTTTCACAACACTGACAAACACAATTAAATTTCTCTACAGGAAATGTAACTTACAGCCATCATTTCAACATATTTCTCTTCACTCTTGGTCGGCTGCAGAGTACATTCTACAATGCGAAATTGTGAACTAGGTGAAATAGGGAACGAGAGATGACCACAAGATCGATACTGTATCATTTTGAATGTGCTCCAAGTGACACAGATGACAGATTGGCAAAGGAAACGCCTTTATGTAATATTCACTGACCACTGGTTAGGACTTCAACTGCTAAATCATCTGCCACGATATATTAAAGAAATACCAGTACTATATAAGTTCAAAAACGCTTTGAAAACTTACCTACTCAATCATTGTTTTTATAAAGTGGATGAGTTTCTCTCATGTGAGACAATCACTAAGCAATTATAATTACACAATTCATGAATACCGTTGCGGTCTAGTCAAGTGGGATTTGTGATGGACAAAGTGGCACTGAGCGCACTGAGGCAGGTTTTCCCTGAGTACTTCAGTTTCCCCTGCCTATCCTCATTCCATCAAATTCTCCATAAGCATTATCACCGGTACAGGTACAATAGGACATATGGATGCCGACATGCCTAGTATGGATTCCACCTCACACTATACGAACTGTAATTATTTATTGTAATCTTCTGTAATCTATTGTAAACAACTGTAAGTATTGTAACGTTACTCTTTTATTGTAATCAGCCAATGTACAGTAACTGACTTGTCCTATATCATGTAGCAATGATCTATAGAGACGAAATAAATAAATAAATAAATATTCATTTTATTCTCTCAGGATCATTGACCTCCATTATTATTGTGAAAAATGATTGTAAATACAAAAAAGCCTACTCAATGTCAATCCCGTGCGTTGGAGCACATTCTTAATTAGACATCACATCATGAAGATGTATGGGTAGTAGAGGTATAGCTCCATCCACTCTTAATCTTGACACTAAATGGATGGGACCTATCAATTCCATGCCCCAGACACTTCACCTTCTGAGGAAACCAAGTCTGGTACCTACTGAATGGTGTGTTGCGTGGGCCCTAGATTCAGTCTGAATGCTATAGAGAAAAGAGAAACCTGACTTCCTGACTACTGTGCCAGATGCCTAGTTAGGAACAGTAACTCAGCCATCCTTGTTTGCAGCAAAACTTAACTTTCCCTGCCTAATATCAACATAACTGTGGCGAGGCCTGAGAAAAATTACTGCTTGAATTCCATAAACTTCTTTTGGGCAAGGTTTCCCACACACAAAATAAATGTTTGCATTGTCCACATGAGGTTATGAGGTAAACGCCGATGGGGCACAAGACAGCTGCTAGAATCATCTGAGAGGAATTTGCAT
>NW_019731281.1:111971-125335 GCF_002891405.2 Cryptotermes secundus | reverse complement strand
TAGAAATATTTCAGTAGCATAAATACTTCTCTTTGTCCAAGGCCTTGTTGCTGGGTTGGTTATAAAATAATATTTACAGCCAACAGTAGTCGACTATATACTCGTATATATAGGTGGTCTGCTATATACCAGGTCAAGTACCCACTTTTAATTAAAGAGGCTGACTTATATTATTTAAACCATCTGAAATCCTTTACATTTACCGTCACGTAATTGTATACCTACAATCATGACTATTTCATGTATTTCGGTTATTTCAGAAATGAAAAACTGGTAACTAATTTTGAAAATACTACGTTACATAAACAGGTCTTAATACTATGAAGGAATATAATTATAAACAACTACATACCTGATTCCTCGACATGTTTCTGTCACTGAAATCTGCTGAAATCCTCATAATTTCTCTTTAATCAATTCACACTCCACCTTATGTAGCCACTTCTGACGGTAAACAGTTAAAACTCTTACACGGGGGTTACAAACCTGCCAGCAGGAACTTCAATACGCGCAGTCGTTACTTGCGCATACTTCTGCTGCCATCTCTACGGCTGTGGGCACACCAAGGCAAGTGGCCAATGCAACGCAACCGTGATATCTAATTTCCAACTTTCAACTTTATTTTCGTCCATATCTGAAGTGAATACAAATGGACATGTCAAGAAATAATAACGAATACATCACATGTCATATAAAAGTCATATAAAATACACACAGTGATCTGTCATTATAATACAGCAACCGTTATAAGGAACTTAACAATAACAAATACAGAAGACCAAAAGAAGAATGTCAGTAATATAAAACATGTAAACACAATATTAAAAATTGCAGACCGAAAGACAATCAACTAGCTAGTCATCAATCTAAAATTAGTTGAAAAATTCTTGAAGAGAATAGAAAGCGCTGCACAGAAAATACTTTTTTAGTTTCCACTTAAAACATTAACATTCTTATCGCTTTAATCACTCTTAGACATTTTCTCTATCTTTTAAATACAGTTTCGGAGTACTTAAGTCCCCCACCCCCGAAACTAATACCGTATATCAGTGCAGATTCAAACTTAGTAAAATATACATTTCTTAATACAGGTCGGATAACTGAGTCGCGTAAGGATATAATCAAATAAAGAGCCTTGTTGAGCTTTTGGCATACGTATTGAGTGTGAATTGGCAAGCTTAGATCTTCAGTAATACAAGTACCCAACAATTTACAGTAGATGAATACATTATTTCCTTATCATTTAAGCAAAAATGTCTATAGATTGGAGTAGGTCTTTTCCCCTGAAATAATAATACTTTAGTCTTATCCGTCTTTACTATGAGATGATTTTCATCAACCAATTTCAAATTAATTCCTAATATTTAGGATTCTTTCATTTAAAATTGTGTAAAGTCTGCTACCACTCAGTTTGGAACCTCTTGTTTTTAAACTCGTAAGGAATGAAATATACAAACCCATAATTTTACCTGCTGTTTTCCACTTGTATGAAACTTTTCTCTTTCACCAGCGGAGGAAGCAAATGTTTGATAATCTTAGACCGAGGAGAATAATTCTGCTAAGGAGGGAAAGTGACATGATGCTGAACAAAACTTCATAATGAGAGGCTTAATCATTTGTATTCATCAGACTTCGGTGGGACGTTCAAATTAAGGATGAGATGGACGGGTCGTATAGTACACGCGGGGAACGTCAGGAGTGCGTACAATATTTTGGTCAGAAAACCTCAAGTGAAGAATCTAGACCGGTCTAGACTGTTCCCATTTGTTTGAAATTACAAATGACTGCTATATTCAATCTATCAGATTCTGCTTCTGTAAAGTATAGTCAATTGCGTGCCGCGCGGTCTAGTTCATGAACTGTCTTCGTCCGCTCAAATACTTGGATCGTGGGTTCTAATCCCACTTGAAGCAAGGATGTCTGTGTGCGTTAATTCTGTTTGTGCTATCCTATATGCACATAGCGGCCTTGCGAAAGGCTGTGTCCCCGTCAAAGTTTTCTTTTTTCCTTAGCACTACAGTCCCAGTGGGCCTAGGCCCACCTCCATGAACTTCTAGGTTCACTTCGGTTTTTTCTAGATCTTACACATACGGTAGGACTCCTTGGGCGGGTGATCAGCTCGTCGCAAGGCCTCTACCTGTACACAAACACAGAAAAACGCACACAAACATCCATGCCCTGAGTAGGATTCGAAACCACGACCCCGGCTTCAGAGCGAGCGAAGACAGTGCATGCTTTAGACCGATCGGCTACCGTGACCGCCTGCCCCCGTCAAAGTATTCTCACAAAATATGTTCGAAAGTTTCAAGAAACTGAAAAAGCGGCCAAGTTCCAATTAAGGTCTGTAGAGCCATAGATAGATAGGTAGATAGCCAGTTCCATAACATATTTCGGCCAATAGAAGGTTATCATAATGTGCAAATTGGTCATAGATGATGACAATCTATATCTTTACGGCCGTTAGAACCTGAAGTCTCGTCGAGGAGCTACCTAATGGAGTCGGCTGAGACTTGTCAACGAGGACAAAAATATCCTCTGACTGAAACCAGAATATATGTTAGAGATTTAATTATGTATAGAGATATAGAATATTCGGAGCCGGATAGCTCGGTCGGTGCAGCGACTAGGAGCTGGACAGCTCAGGAGTTCGGGTTTTATTCTCAACAAGGGCAAGAGATTTTCCTCCTTTCCATAATGTCCAGAGCGGTCCAGAGTGGTTCGGGGCCCTCCCAGCCCTCCCAGCCACCTGCACAATGGTGACCATGGGGTCTTTCGCCGGGGGTAAAGTGGCAGGGGCGTCAAACTGACGGTTCACTTCCATCTAGTGTCGAGGTTAAGAATGGCGAAGCTAGACATCTACTCCACACATTCCTGCTTCATGACGTGGTGCTTAATCAATTAAAGCCTAGAGATAACTTTACTTTATGGATATATTTGTTACAGAATGTGAACATCTGCAGAAGTGAAGGCAAGTGGAATGTCCTCTGGGGATAGTCCTTTTCTACTGGGACTGCTGCAGGGTACAGAGAACGAATGAACCCGAAAATGGACGCATGCATTTTATTGCGATTTTCACAGAATATTTAAAGCAAACAACAAAAAGTTGCACATGTCGTCTGCATAATTGCTTGTGTAGAAAATGCTGTGCATTGCACGGACAACGTCCCTGAATGGCTGAAAAAAGAAAATATATATTTACATTATGGGGAGTGTTACTGTTATTTCGTTATACTATGTGAACCATAAAAAAACATCCTTTGGGACCTTTGGGATGTGTACAGACCACACGTCATCAGAAACCAGTAGACAGTAGTGTTCATTGTTACAACCGTCACAACCGTGAGAAATTCGATTATCTCGTAGTATACGTAATCACCTCTTTGCAAGGCCCTGCTCGTTGGTCCTGTTACGTGTACTAGCGGTATTAGCCTACGTGACATACGCTGTTTGTCTAACGTCGTCTCGTATCTCGTTGGCCCGCCAAAAGAGGTCGTTTTTGTTTTATTTTAGGAACCCGTTTTATAAAATTGTATTGGTAAGTAGTTTATTTTATTTTATTGTGAATCTTGACAATAAGAGGTGTATTGGGAATATAAAGCCTCAATGTAATTTTATAGTAGTTGGTCACCCTCTTCGATTTTGGCTGAAGCTGTCTACTTTGGTCTTTGTGTCGTAGAAGGAAAGTGTGTGAAGGTTGCGGTTTTTACCGGCAAGTCCTCTGTTCTCTAACAGCCCGTTGAGTGTAGAGGTATAAAAGGTATTAGATTCATAATTTTGTGTTGCCATCGATACACATTTATTTTATCGTTGTAATAACAAGAACATTATAAAGTGAGGATCAAAATATACATGAGAGTGAAAATACTCTTGGTATAATTCATTTTTTGACCCATCCTATTATTACGATGTATGAGCGGATATAAGAAAATTATAATATTATACATTGAACGACATATACTTAGGAACGCTGCAATATGCCTACGGCTTTCTGATCTTTCTGATGGCAGGAGAATGAGTTGTAAAGTTCCGTGGGAATGACAAAATTGTGCTTCATGTTATCTTGGTACACCATGTTATAATCGACCTGTATTGATGAACTCACCGTTACATAACCACATAATAAAATTACGTTAACGGTAAATAGAGTTTTGTTAATAAATTTACCTGTTGGCGTAAACTAAAAAGGATTTCGGTGTTCTTCTGACAGGCCATTCGTAAAGCACGTAACGTGCTGGAAATTTCCTTTCCAGAAAATAGATCCGGACATAACATATTTGTCCATTTCAGTATCTCATTACCATGCATTTTATGAGTTCAGTTTGTGATATATTTCAAAGTTATCGAACTTTTTATTCTTTATTCTGGCATATAGTGTTTTATATTTGTGTATTCAGCAAGGTTGATATTAAGCCCATCGAGTTTATATGCAACATTAAAATGGTAATGAAATTGTTGGATGAAACATGTTCTTTTGTGTGTGTGTGTGTGTGTATATATATATAGCAAGTTTGGTATTAAACTTAGGGAGTTTATGTGAAACATCAATAATAGTGAAACTGTGGCATATATAGTTGTTGCCTTGTGAACAAGAATTTTTGGTGCTCTGTATCTGGCAGCCACTCAGTAGCAGTAGCAATCTTTGACTTGAGTGTTCGCTTATGGGGATTGGCAGGACTCACATTGATGGGATTGATGTCTCTTCAATAATGAGGAATGAGCATACTGTCCATGGTCTGCATCTTAATCCTCGAGGCAAGGACAAGCTCATGCGACTCATTGCAGAGAGCTTTAAGGGCAGACACATTCCAGTTGTCATGGGTGTTCAGAATCCTTTTTTAGGCTAAACAGTGCAAGTAAGGTTTACCAAGTAAAAGAAATTGCAAAAGAAAATAATCCTTCAGCTAGTAATAAATGCCAAGAAATAGAAATCAAAAAAGGAAATAATAGCTCAATAAAATCAGTACAAAACAAAGTACTAAGAGTGTTCCATCAGAATATAAGAGGACTGAGAAATAAATCAAATGAATTAATAAGCTTCATGCATTCATGTCTACTGTACATACTGTGCCTTACTGAACATCACATGAACCACCTGGAATTAGAACATTTTCACATAGAAAATTATAATTTAGGAGCTAGATATTGTAGAAAAACGTTAGAGAGAGGAGGAGTGAGTATTTTTGTACATAAAAACGTGAAATTTACTAAAATAAATTTAGAAGATTATTGCAAAGATCAGGATCTAGAAGCCTGTGCTTTAGAGTTAGACTCTACTTTTTCTGATATTTGTGTACTGAGTTTATATAGAGCCACATCTGGGAATTTTGATCAATTCTTAGATTAGAAACCATCCTCAATGTACTGCATAGTCCAAAAGTTCAATTTCTAATTTGTGGTGATATAAATGTAAACTATCTCGTCGATAGTAATAGGAAACTAAACTTAGATTTTTTGTTATTATCTTACAATCTCTCCAGTACTGTTAACTTTCCCACAAGAATTCAAAGTAACTCTAGGTCAGCGATAGATAATATATTCATTGATAACTCAAAAATAAGAGACTTTACTGTAGGACCCTTTATAAATGGCTTGTCCGATCATGAGGCCCAACTCATAGAAATAAATAATATTAACCTGCAGCCCAATAATCAACAATATAAAACAGTAAGGAAAATCAACAAGCATATGATGGCAGATTTTGTCACAAAATTAAGTAATGAATCTTTGTATTTGACAGCAGTGATATTGATTCTAAATTTAATTGCTTTCTGAACACATACTTGAGGATCTTTTATTCAAGCTTTCCCTTAAAAATATTAAAAAATGACATTAAAAACAAAACCACCTTGATAACTGTTGGAATAAAAACTTCATGTAAACATAAAAGACATCTATATTTGGCCAGTAGGGACAGTAATGATCCAAGACTAAAAAGTCACTACAAAATTTACTGTAAATTCTTGTCAAAAGTCGTTAAAGAAGCGAAACAGAATAATTATAACAACCAAATTCTAAAATCAAACAATAAAATTAAAACCACCTGGGATATTGTGAAAGTTGAATCGGGAAAGAAAACTGTTAATGAAAATGTACAAAGTTTGAATATTGAAGGAAGGTCTACTAGTAATCCACAAGCTATTGCAAGTGCATTTAATGAATATTTCCTCTCATTAGTTGAGAAAACATATCTTAATAATAATAATCCAATGTAATATCTGTCACATTCCTTTAATAGTTCATTTCCAAATATAAATCTCAAGTTCTCAACAATAAAGGAAATTGAACACATTATTAAATCCCTTAAGCCCAAAAATTCACATGGATATGATGAAATTTCTACCAATTTACTTAAAGCAAGCTCTGTTTACATCAGTTCACCGTTGAATCATCTGTGTAATAAATCTTTATCATCATGGATTTTTCCGCAATGCTTAAAATGCGCTGTAGTGAAACCACTTTTTAAAAAAGGCCAGAGAAAATGCATTTCTAGCTACAGACCAATATCTATACTGACTTCATTCTCAAAAGTCTTTGAAAAAGTTATGTATAATAGACTACTTGAACACTTAAATTCTAACAACATATTAGTCAAAGAACAATTTGGATTTAGGAAAGACAAAACCACAGAAAAAGCAACCTATGAACTAACCATTGATATTTTAAATGCTCTCAATAACAGATTAATAGTGGGAGGGATTTTCTGTTATTTAGCAAAAGCTTTTGATTGTGTAAATTATGATATCTTACTATCAAAATTAAATTTCTATGGAATAACTGGCAAAGTTAATGAATGGATCAAATCATACCTCAAAAATAGGTACCAAAGAGTAGTGATAAACAGTAAAAAAACAGTTCTAATGCATTTTCAAACTGGGGAATCATAAAACATGGTGTTCCACAGGGATCAATTTTGGGCCCTTTGCTTTTTATTCTCTACATAAATCTATCAAAAACCATCAATAATAAATCTAAACCAATTCTATTTGCAGATGACACTAGTATAATATTTAAGAACTCTGAAATTGAAGACTTTGAAAATGGTATAAATTTTGTATTTGAAGCTTTAAATAGATGGTTCGAAGCCAATAAACTCTCACTAAATTTTGATAAAACCCATTACATACCATTCTTAACTAAAAACAGCCACCAAATTGATCTGGTCATCAGTTATGCCAACAAATTAATCTGTAAAGCACCTGATACAAAATTCCTTGGAATGCATGTAGGCAGTACACTGTCTTGGAAAATACATATAGAACAAACTATACCTAAATTAAGTGCAGCTTGCTATGCAATGAGATCGATTAAGCCCTTTATGCCACAGGAAACACTGAAGATGGTTTACCATGCCTACTTTCATTCTATTATGAACTATGGATTAATATTCAGGGGGAACTCTTCACATAGTATAAAAATTTTTAAGATACAAAAGAATATAATTAGAACATTACAGGACTTAGAAGTAGAGATTCATGTAGAGATTTATTTAAGAAATTAAAAATTCTACCTCTTCAATCACAATATATACTATCGCTTCTCTTATTTGTTGTGTACAACAAAAATAAATTTGAATTAATTCCAATATCCATAACATGAATACTAGACAAAAATATAATTTCCATCTACCTTCATCAAACTTATCACTATATCAAAAAGGAGTCTAATTTTCTGGCATAAAAGTGTACAATAGTCTCCCACAAAGTATCAAAAACTTGAGTAATGATACTAAACATTTTAAATCAGAGCTAAAGAAATATCTGCATGCTCATTCCTTCTACTCTGTAGACGAATACCTCAATGTAAATAGAGAATAATGTAGAATTAAGCTATATTAGTTTAAGATGAAATTACTTGTACCAGTAGGTATTATTTTGACTTGTTCTATATCCAGAGGTATTAACCTACTTAGGATCTGTGGAATGCAAATAAATTCAGTTCAATTCAATTAAATGCAAATATTGCAAGAAAGTTGTAGAAGAAGGTGAAATTTATGTTGTCTGAGGCACTAGGGAAACAAGCCCCTCCCCCACCCCACCCCTTCTGAATATTAAAAGCTCTTTATGAAAAAACATGACTAGAAATCTAACCATAGGTTTCCAGTGCTGAAGAAAAACGAAAAACCAGATGTTACAAAGGAGGGGTGGACATCTGAATTTGCTAGAATTTAATGTAAGATAAATAATAGTCCAACAGTATGTTCAGAGTTAGGGATGATGTTATAGAACTGCAAACAAAACACAGGTACACAAGTTACTTCACTACTAAATAAAGTGTGGTGTAGGTATTGTTAGTATCCCACATAGTAGGGTTCTTGCGAGTATTTGTTGTGTGGCTGTTTCAGATCTCAGGATGCCTGTTCCAGAGTTGCAGAAGCCCGCTCCCCAGTTTACATCTACTGCACTAGTAAATGGGCAGTTCAAGGATATCTCCCTTAGTGACTATAAAGGAAAATATGTTGTGCTCTTCTTCTATCCACTTGATTTGTAAGTTTTAACCCAATGATTTTGATAAAACATTATAGAAGCTGATGTAGTTGTAGAAGAACCATAATCTTTAGAATGAAAAAGTGAGAACATGACAATTGACAGCAACTGGAAAGTTCTTTTGTCACTTTCAGCAATAACAGAATCTGTCTGTATACAGAAAGTAGCATATTGCTGTTGTGAAAAGATATCAGTTCATGGTATTGATTCTGTATTGTTTTTCTTGTATTTACAGTTATCCTTTTTTGTTTTTAAGTCCATCATGGAGAAGTGTCAGAACTCTGTGAAATGAGACAGTGGTTTTGTTTGTAGTCCTTGCAGTCTGCTGAACAGAGAAAAATAATTGGCATTATGATAACACCCTTCTCTCCATATACATTATACCAAAGATATTTGATAATGATACCAGAAATGTTTATTGGTGATTCATACATTACCAAAAATGGCGGGTGATGTTTCAGTGATCTGTTAAATAAAGACATTTTAATGAGAAGGGTTACATGTTTTAAATGCATTCTTGAAGTTTGAACCACCAGAATAAGCCAGAAGAAACAAAAGTAGTTTCAGATCACTCCTCCTTTAATTATATTTAAAGTAAAGTGAGCTGTGGAGTCTTATGGTGTAAGTTAATCTTGTCAATATCTCCATTATATTTCAGTACATTTGTGTGCCCCACCGAGATCATTGCATTTTCAGACCGTGCAGCTGAGTTTAAAAATATTGGCTGTGAAGTTCTAGCAGCTTCGTGTGACAGTCACTTTTCTCACCTTGCTTGGGTAAATACCCCACGGAAGAAGGGAGGGCTGGGAGAGATGAACATTCCTCTCATTGCTGATAAGGCTGGAAAGCTGGCCAGACAGTATGGTGTGTACAGTGAGGATACTGGTGTTCCATTCCGTGGGCTGTTTATAATTGATGGGAAACAGAATTTGAGACAGATCACTTTGAATGATCTCCCTGTTGGGCGGTCAGTGGATGAGACTCTTCGTCTTGTCCAGGCATTCCAGTTCACAGATGTGCATGGAGAGGGTAAGCAAGTAACATAATTAATTACGTGTATAAACTCAGTATTTGCAGAAATTAGTTCACCTGTGCTGTTTACTTTCTTTTGATCCATGACTATAGATAGTACAGGATAGATGAAACAAAACAGTCTCATAATTCTTATGAGAAATTCCAGCTCATGCAAGTAATGGTTAAGTTAGGTGCTGTATGTTTCATCGGGTGATGTCGGTTTTTTAAAGCAGTGATCACTGTAAGCACTAGGTTTTACATAATGTGAATCAGTCAGTACAGCAGAAAGTAACTTAAACGTGGAGAAAGTATTAAAAGAAAAGCTCTGTGGTTTTAGTCCACAAGCGAACGATACCAATCAAGCAACTGCCACTTGTTGGCAAAGTTAGTGCCAACTTTAGCGGATAGAGGGTGTTGGGTGGTCAGTGCAGTGAATCCCCATGGCTGCTAATTTTGGTTTTCTAGACTGGACGCAGGGAAAGTATATTCAGTTTAATTCATATTTACTAAATTATTTTGCATTGTGGGCTTAATTTCATGTGTGTTCCGGTTTACCATCCACATGGTGTTGGATCAGAGACATACTTAGGGCAGTCAAAAAGTTCTCGGAATTCCCCTGCAGACGGAGAACAAGCGGTAAGATAGGGCACGCACTGTTGTGGTGGGAAGCTCAGCATGTTTGCTCGAAGGCGCAACAAGACTGGGCAGGTTTCAGTGTGCAGTGTCGTTACTGTTCTGTTTGAATTAGACGTGTGTGTTGGTCATTCGGCACAATGTAGCAGTTCGAACAGCGTGCAAACATCAAGTTCATTTGCAAATTGGGAAAATCTGCTTCAGAGACACAGTTGGCCCTGCAGCAAGTTTACGGTGATATTGCACTAAAGAAATCCGCAGTTTATGACTGGTTTTCCCGGTTTAAGAATAGGCAGGAGACGTTAGAGGATGACCAGCGCACTGGTTTTCCCGGTTTAAGAATAGGCAGGAGACGTTAGAGGATGACCAGCGCAGCCGGAGACCTTCGACATCCAGAACCGAAGAAATGATTGGAAAAGTGCGACAACTGATTCAATGTGATCGAAGAATGACCATCGCGGAGTTGGAGCAAGAAGTTGGTACTGTTACTGGCCATTTCTGCATGCAAGTTTTGCAGAGGTTGCGCGATGCAGTTCGGAGGAAGTGGCTTCTGCATGGAACACATCAAATTGAATGGGACGGCTGAGCTCCGGAAGATTCCAAAAGAAGCCCTCCACTGATGCTTCCAACAGTGGCAGGATCGATGGAGCAAGTGTGTGTGTGCACAAGGGTCGTACTTCGAAGGTGATTAGGTAAACGTTGCCGTATGTCCTACCATTACCAATGGTATCTCCACCTTATTGTGGTGGTGGGGTTTGAGAGCTCCTTTGACCCTGAGAGCTATGCTGGCGGTAGCATAGCTACTGGTAGGGCCACCCATGCCGGACAGGTCAAGGGGTACGAGCCAGACAGAGAGGGATACCCTGGTTCTCCAGGTTGGGGTTTGGCCGTGAGGCTAACAACCTCACACTGTAAAAACTAAATTGTTCAGAAATCCGAGGAAAGAGTAGCCGGACGGACCTATTCAAGACAACTTGGAAAATGTTTAAAGGATTCGAGAATTGGATCTTGGAATGTATTATCTCTTTACAGAGCCGGAGCACTAAAAATGCTACTTGAACAACTAGATAGCTATAAACTAGATATCACTGCTATACAAGAACTGAGGTGGTTGGGTAAAGGAGTCATAGAAAAGAGGGATCATGGTGTACTCTATAGTTGTCAGAAGAGGAGTCACATGTTTGGAACAGGTTTTATTGTTAATAAAAAAAGGAAGCATCTTATTTTAGACTTTCAGGCAAAATCTCACAGAATGTATAGGCTACGAATTAAGGGAAAGTTTTTTAACTATAGCCTTATTTGTGCTCATGCCCCAACTGAAGATAAAAGTGATGAGGAGAAAGACTCCTTTTATGATGAATTGGATGAAATATATGGCGAACGTCCAAAAAGGGATTGTAAAATAATCATAGGGGACGTGAATGCCAAAGTGGAGAATGAGAATGTATATAGATTGGGAATTGGAAAACATAGTCTACATAACAAGTCAAATGATAATGGGATGAGATTAATAAATTTTGCGTCCTCAAGAAATATGGTAATAGGTAGTACAATGTTTAATCATAAGGATATACATAAACGAACCTGGAAATCCCCTGATGGAAATGTGTTTAATCAAATTGATCACATCCTAATAGATGTAAGACATTGTTCAGATTTGATGGATGTCAGGAGCTACAGGGGAGCCAACATTGACTCTGATCATTACTTAATAATATCAAAGAATAGAAGTCGAATATCTAATGCAAGGAAGTTACATGGATCCCAGGCTAAGAAATTGAATTGTGGAAAATTGGTGGAACAAGGAGTTGCAACCAGATATACTGGATTAATTTGTGAATGCCTGGCAGGTCTCTCTGATAGTGAGGATGTCAGTGAAGCTTGGAGGGGCCTGAGAGATATTATTATAAATGATGCTGATGCAGTCTTAGGAAGAATGGAAAGGATAAAGTATAAGAATTGGTTTGATGGAGAGCGTGAGCAAGTGACAAAAAAAAACCAGGCATATAAGAGAATGCAGCGAAGGAACCATACTCGAGGGGCTGTGGAAGAATACCGTGAAGCAAGAAGAAAAGAAAAAAAAGATTGCATAAAAGGAAGAAAAGGGAATATGATAAACAAGAACTGATTGAACTGGAGCATTTAAGAAGTTCAAACGAAATTTGAGCGTTTTATCAAAAACTAAACAAGAGTCGAAAGGACTTTCAGCCTAGAACAACCTTATGTAGAGATAAAGAAGGCACAATATTGAGTAGCGATGAAGCAATACTGGAAAGATGGGTGCAATATTTTGAGGAATTATTAAATAGTAACGCCTCTGAACAAGTGGAAGGTATGACCATAGACTGGAATCAAGGAAATTTTGAGACTGAAGAGCCAGCGCTGACCATAAAAGAAGTAGAACAGGCTATCAAAAAATTGAAAAATAATAAAGCTCCAGGAATGGATCTCATCACGGCAGAATTAGTGAAATTTGCAGGCCCAGAATATGCTAAGCACTTAATCAGCTAATAGTTAAGATATGGATAATTGAAATAATCCCAGAGGAATGGAACCTACGTATTGTATGCCCTATCCATAAGAAAGGTGATGTTATGGTATGCTCTAACTATAGACGAATTAGTCTGTTGTGCATAGCATATTAATATTTTCCAGCATTCTATTTAACAGACTCTCCCTTTGTGGAAGGCATAATTGAGGATTACCAATGTGGGTTTCGTCAAGGAAGATCAACTAATGATCAGACTTTCACTCTTCAACAGGTCCTTGAAAAGTGTAATGAATTCCATATTGAAACACGTCATCTTTTCATTGACTTCTGATCAGCCTATGACCCCATTGATAGAGATAGTCTTTTTCTGGCAATGGAAGAGATGCACATCCCACAGAAGTTAATTGCCTTAATCAGAGCCACTATGAGAAAGACCCAATGCCAAATTAAGATTCAGAATATGTCATCCAGCCCTATAATAACTAGAAATGGAGTTCGACAAGGGGATTCCCTAGCCTGCCTTTTGTTCAATATAGCATTAGAGAAGGTATTTAGAGATGCAGGCATCAACACAAGGGGGACTATACGAGGGGGTACCCAAAAGAAACTGAACTTATTTTTTTTAAACTTATTTATTCGAATTTTAAGCACAAACCTTCAATCCCCTTCAAAGTACTCTCCACTTACACTAATACACTTGTCTAGTCTTTTATTCCATTTTTCAAAACACTGTCTAAACATCT
>NW_019731281.1:95925-111895 GCF_002891405.2 Cryptotermes secundus | reverse complement strand
GCCGTTTTTAACATTTCAAGAGTTTCTGTTCCACTTTTCCCGAGCAAAAAGCAGAATTTCACCGCCGCACGCTGTTCACAAAAATCAGCCATTACAAAAACGACGATCACACAAAACAGTTGTCACTATAAACTCTGCCGAAACTAGTCCTTACCTTCTGAAGCAACGGTAGTTGGCTTACCGACTCAGGAATGTTAGCTCTATGCGCTCATAGCTGCAAAACGTGGTACTACAAAAGCTCTGCCCACAAAAAAATTAGTTCGGTTTCTTTTGGGTACCCCATCGTATTCTACAAGTCAGGTCAAATTTTGGCATTTGCAGATGATATTGATATAATTGGTAGAACACAAAAATCTATGAAAGAAGCTTTTCTTAATTTGGAAAGAGCAGCAAAAAAGATGAATCTACAAATTAACCAAAATAACACAAAGTACATGCCGGTAACCAAGAAAGACTGTGCTAATGGACCTACATGTATTGAAATTGGCTCATATAAATTTGAGGTTGTATGTAGTTTCACTTACCATGGATCAGAAGTTAACTGTAAAAATTATATCAGTGATGAAATAAAAAAGAGTGTACTTGCAGCAAATAAATGTCTCCATGGCCTTAGGAAACACCTGAAATCCCAATTAATACCCAGGAAAACCAAAACTATGATGCCTTTGAGACCTGGCCACTGTCAAGATCGGATGAAAGACTGTTAAGTATATTTGAAAGGAGGATCTTGATATATCTTTGGACCAGGTGAAGAAAATGGAATATGGAGGAAGAGGTATAACCATGAGCTATACAAACTATTTAATGAACCAGACATTGTTGGATTTATAAAGGTGAAAAGGCTTGAATGGGCTGGACATGTAATACGTGCCAGCGAGAATGGAACCATTAAGAAAATGTTTAACACTAAACCAGAAGGAAATAGGAGAGTGGGAAGACCAAAATTAAGATGGATAGAATGTGTGTGGCAGGACATATGAATTTTGGATATAAAGAACTGGAGGAATGTAGGATCGAATGGGGAAGACTGGCAAGCAATCCTGAGGAAGGCCAGGGCTCACAAAGGGCTGTTTTGCCGATGATGATCATGATGATGATGTCCTACCTTTAGAGTGCTATATCACCATTCGGGAACTTTTTGACTGACCCTTGTATGTATTCAGTGGTAAATGTTGCTAGGTCTTGTACCACAGAGCAGATTGTCATAGGATACACAAAAATTGATCTTCATGAAGTCCATATGGAAGAGTTAAAATACATGTATTCCTTTTCTGCTCTAAATCTTTGAGAACAAAGAAGCTGTATATTAGTTAACACATTTTAATGAACTCTGTATGTGTACCCAAGGGTGTTGTGTGACTGTGATCTGCATATCCCTTATGAAGCAGTTATAAGCTCATTGTTGATTTGAGATGTGTAATTTTCAGTGTGCCCAGCAAACTGGCGGCCTGGCAGCAAAACAATGAAACCTGATCCTGATGCCAGCCTTGAATACTTTAGTCACATAGAATAAGTGTTTTCTGTTGGCAGACTAGAGTGAAAGAACTTATTCACTGATGAATGTATGATCAGTTTTAGTTTTGCAATGTAAAATTATGTTACATACATAGCTTTTAAATTGTTTTGCTTTAAAAGTATGCTGTGTAATAATGCTACATCAGAAGGCTTGATCTATCCTTACTTACATGGTTTTGAATTTATGTGGAATGTTTTTGTTTGGTTGGATGTTGAGGGATTATTGTTCAAAATCAATAAAGAATTAAGCAGTAACATGACAGTTCATATTTAGTTTGGTGCAGTCTTTCATGTTTGTGCATTTCAGAAAATATGTCTGAAAGGTCAACGATTAATTCTGTTTTATAACTCCAGTTCATACTCTGTTTGGTGCAGTCTTTCATATATGTGCATGTTAGAATATGAAGATACATATAAAAGTTCACTGATTAAATGGTACATCATATTCTGTGACCATTTTTTTGTTCAATAAATGTATGTTTGAATTTAAAATTGGTGTGAACAGTATTTAATGACATTGTGAAATGCAGTGTATAAGTTATGATACTGTTTTGACTGTATGACAATTCTTGAGTAAAAAATAAACAACCTGAATTCATGAAGTATGCATTGAATATACAGTAACAGTTCTTTAGGTTTTTCTAGTCAGTGTTTAGGTTAGCTGTGACCATTCCACATTTTGATGATTATTACATGCCTGAGAGTAACCCTCCATAGTCTAGGGGTAATGTTCCCACCTCATGACTCAAGGTACACGGGTTCAAACCCAGCGGAGGTCGTGGAATTTTTAATGGCGGAAAAATTCAGGGAACAAGTCCTCCGGGAGGGACTTTAAGCCGTGGGTCCTGTGTTGTAGATTTGTGGCACGTAAAAGATGCTCATGTCTCTAGGAAACCTCTGAGCAAAATTAGGCAAAAAGTTTCCTGCCCAAGTAGTTTCCAATGCCTCCAGTAGATGGGGAAAGCATCGGGTACCACTGCCAGAAGAGGGCCGACCTTGCTGGCAGAAAGGGCCTGATAGCGAGCACCAGTACCAGTAGGGTATGGCAACAGTAGAAATTAAAGGGGGAAGCACAATGGACTAATAACTGGTCTAAGTGCATGGGGAAACCCACCCCCTCTAATAATGAATGAATGAACCCTTACATGATTACTGCAGCTGATACTTCCATACAAAGTGAGATTTTATAATTAGTAAACAAGATTTTCTGTAATAGAATGGGATATCAGTAATTTAAAATATTTCTCCAACTCCTGGAACCTACCCAAATTATAAACTTCTGAAATAATCATTTAACAGGATATTTAAAATATTTGATTATCTTGTTGTAACTCAAAATATCCTAATAACCAGTGCTCTATATGACACTAACATATTCCAGTTCAAAACTAAGCTTTGTTATCAAACGGGAAATCAATAATTGGTTAAAAATCTTTTTAGATCTTACCTTTTTAAACTAATCTAGAGCAATAAAATTCCAGGTGTATCAAAAACCCACTTCCACAGACCTAATTAATCCCCAGTGACTTCTCCCTTTCAAACAAAAAAGGCAGGAATAAGTTATCTAATAAAGTTAACAATTAACCTATTTCCCCAGAAGGAGAGGTAGGAGAAATTACAACTACGAAAGAAATCTTATAAAAAGCAATCTATATTTGCCAGCTATAAGAAAGCCATTCAAACACCTACAGCAGACTGCAAAGCTAGAACAAAACTGGGCCATCTGTACATACTTCAACAAAGAAAGCAGCTCAGATTCCAGACTATTCAAAACAATAAAAAACTACCTGTGGGACTAACAACTTGAAAAAATGTAAAACCTGAAACCACAGTGTCTAAACATACAGTAACAGCAGTATATACCAACTTTTATATCAGGAATGCCCCTCCCCCACAATATTGACAAACCAGGAGAACCTTTAAAACCAGATTTAATGTACATATTTATGCTATTAAAACAAATTATTCAAAATTCAGTCAACACATTCTAGAAACAGGATACCTATATGTCCTTCAAAACACACTTCACAAATACTCCATATAAAAAAGGAGCTTACTTTATTTACAAAATATGCTGACAGTAACCACCCTAATGACCTACTTTCTGAAAAGAAGATCCAGTACAAGACATTACCAGTTTCTTAACAACTACCCCATCTAGAAGAAATATTACTCCCCACTACCTAACCTTTCCTATCAGTCAGCACTTGCATACATGCTACACTGCCACAAGAACTTCCATCCCATTATATCAATACTGCAGTCTTAGTGCCTAAAATATGACACCATCCACTCACAGTAACAATATAACAAAACAGTTTTATTCACCCACACAAGCAACCCTTAACATCTCTTATACAAACTTTTTAGGTTACTAATTTTGTTACTCCTTCAGCCCATGACTTAAAAATCTTCCTTATTCCTGTATGTAAATTCTTACCTGTTCATTACAAAGTTACCTTTGAATTAAAGACATGCCAGCTCTTATACACATTGTTTTATGTTTCAAAATAACCCCACTAAAAAAATAGCACATGCAATTTTGTTATAAGACAGGCACTGTTTATTAACATATTGTGGACCGGCGATTTAAATACTTGAATCCCCCCAGGGCCGCTATTATTAAACCTACTATCCTAACTTGTGCACTGTTCACTTTAAAAATTAATATAAAATCTCCTAATTAATTTTATGAACTAAAATTATTGGAGAACACTTACCAATGCTCTTAGAAGTGCTTGAGGATGTGATATTTCTGGAAACATTCCCCTTTATGAAGTGGCATTACACAGAACACGGCATTGCCTAGAAGGATGCTTCCCCTTGGAATGTTCACTCTTCACAATTTTCACGAGGGTATGTTTCCGCATATCACCTGAGAGTCGCCCTGGGGGATCCACATTAGGCCTCCGTGGGGTGGGAGTTGATGGGCCAAGGCGAACTAAGTGTGTGTCTGACGCTGGTTCAGCCACCACCCTCTCGTCTGTAGCCCAGGCCTTTGCCACATTCATCAGAAATGCTTTGTATTTCAATTTTGAATTAGGGTTTAGATTTTTGTGATATTTTTAGATCTTTTACTGTCCCCGCAATGTTATTACCCCCATTATCGTCAGAGCTACTGTCACTTTTACTGTCTGTGGCCACAATTCTTTGTTCTCCTGTCACTGCTGCTCTCTGAATCATTACTATGCGTCTCACAAGCCAGGTCAGCTAGCTCATTGGGGAAGAATTTGTCCTTGTCCATACCCCACCACTAACTACTGGCTGGTACATACAGTTCGAAGAGCAGCAAAGCATTTTTGTTTATAGTGGCTCAAGAAAACAGCGGGATCAAGCAAACATTCCAGAGTTTTATTACGCCATTGCATGCAACTTGGGTGGCGCCAGAGCAAGGTACAGTGTGTTACAACCTAATGTGTCCTAAAATGATATCATGCAACTGGTCCACCACGTTTAAAGGCCAAAAGCATGATATCATGCGACCAGTCCTCAATGTGTTAAGACAGTTTTGTCAGATCTGATTTGAAGGTCTGTATTTCAGCATCCTGTTGCAAACCTTTAATTAAACATCTATATATCCACAGTCCGTCAATAATGCAACAATTGTTTATTCACCATTTAAAAATTAACACAACATGTTAAATTTTAATGGATTTTAATTAATTATTTATGTTATTTTTTAGTGGACTGCGATGCACAGTTTTAGTGCACATCAGAGCAGTGTTAACAGTTTGGATGCATTAAGTCACCTGAAGATGGCCCATCTATGGCCAAAAAATGTAATTGTTAAATGGTGAATAAACAATTGTTGCATTATTGACGGACTGTGGATATATAGACGTTTAACTGATATGTAGGATTTGAGGCTCTCACAGCGGTGCCAATTTAGTGAACTGTCTTCTGGGATGTAATGCTGGGTAGTCCAGTGAAAGTCAACCGATGAACATATTGCCTCATTCAGGGGTGAATAAGCCAAGCAAGATTTCAGTGTGAAAGCAGGTGGAGAGCCTGCATTAGTTGACTCAGTGGACTGCACAGCATTATATTCCAGAAGACAGTAGTCTTCAGATCTGACATAATTTATTACTTTCCATATTTTTACCCATTTGTGTATTATTATATACTTACGTAGGTCATACCGAAAGTCATGAGCAACTTTTCTTTTTGAATGCAACCTGGGAACAGCAGATGAAAGAGAGTATGGTGGTAGGTGGAACCAGCTGTTGTGTTAACCTTGAGTGTCTTGTGATGTCAATAGCTTGCATCACATGACCAGTATCACTCATAATAAAATGGCTGACAACGATATGTCTTTCACCAGCGTGCTGTCATCGAATTTCTTGTGAAAGAGAAAATCCATGCTGCAGAAATTCACCAGAGACTTCAGCGTGCTTATGGAAGTGTGTATGGGTGCGAGCAGTGTTCGAAGATGGGTGAAAAATTTAAAAATGGGAACACCATCAAAGATGAGCCTCGGAGCGGTCATCCTCGAACATCCTCAACTGAATGCAGCAAGGAAAGAGCGAATGAGATCATTCAAGATGACAGACGTGTGACTGTGGACACAATAGCCTGAAAACTTGAAATAGGGCACAGTGCAGTACAGGAGATGATTGAAAGCTTGGGCTATAGGAAAGTTTGTGCTCGTTGGGTCCCGCGGTTATTGACTGAAGACCACAAAGGTCAGCGAAAAGATGGGGTGGGAAGTTCTTCCACCCCCCACCCCTCCCCCGACTACCATCTTTTCAGATTTGTGAAGGATCAGCTGCATGGACAACGTTTTGAGACAAGAGGGAGGGAATTCAGAAAGCAGTGCATCAGTGTCTTTGGATGGCTGGAACGGAATTTTACAGAAGGGGAATTTTCAAACTCCCAGAATGCTGGGAGAAATGTGTACAAAGAAGTGGCAATTATGTGGAAAAATAAAGAAAGGTCTGTAGATTGAGGTGGTGTATTTGGTTTGTCAATAATAAATCATGTTACTTTACAAAAAATTGTTGCTCATGACTTTCAGTACGACCCTCGTATTATTCCTTGCATCAGAGGGTAGTTTTTACAGTGTGTTTTGGTGCTTGATGACTGCTTTGTTGTTGAAGTGTAGCATGATAAAAAAAAAGGTAAAGCTCTCTAAGTAATGGCATGAAGGCTCACAGGGTTGTGAGATGTCTAGGCTCCATTTTCTCTAGACTGTTGGCTCACAGGTGGCGGTAAGGTTGTCAACCTTATGCACCTGCTGCCCTTTACGCCCCAGGAAGATTCCTGGTACTCATCTGTGTTAGAGGCTGATTCGATCCCAGGGCCATAGTATGGTTGGAAGGATTAGGTACATTGAAAAAATCCACCTCATCAGGACCCAAACCCACGACATGGCTTGTAGCATAGTGCCTCAACCAACTACATTACCACATGCCCCGTGAAATGTAGCGTGATATGAAAATAAACTTATTCCAACATAGTTTGGGTGATGGCTAATCCCAAAACCTTAAATGGAAAGTCAACAAAAATGATGTTTATAAAATCATTCCCATCTCATGTTCCCTGTACAGGGTGCTATCATAATTGAAGGACACTCTTTCTGAGGCCATTCTGAGTGAAAAATATTAAATATCAACAAGGTTACAGAGCAATGAGTAGGGAATGTTAAGATGATATAAGACAAACGTTTACAATAACAAATGTTCAAAATGTTCACCTTCAGATTCAATAAATATTCTTGCCTGTTTCACAACAGAATGTGTTAACACAAACAGCATCTCAGTCACTGATGCATATAGCTACATGAACAATATGAATTAAATTCTCCAGTGTCCACTTTGCATTCCTAGACAAAATCTTTCATGTACCCCCCATACATGGAAGTCACGGGGTCTGACGTCCAGTCATCCTGATTGCCAATTATATGGGTCACCACAGCCAATCTAGCATCAGTGAAGGTACTTTGCTGCTTGTTGACTGATATGTGGGGACAGTCTGTCACCGTAGAAGTGCATCTGTGCTCATGGTGTACAAGGCCTATCTTCCAATAGGTCCACATATTTCAGCCAACTGAAACTTCTTGTGTACATAAATGGCTGCTTTCTCACACAATTCAGATCAAGGAAATTTTCAGAATTATTACTAGCAGGCTTTCTGGAATTAATAGGTATTCTATAGACCAGGCATGTCCAACTTCAAACAGGTTGTAATCGACTTTTTAGTGTCAAAACTGCCTGTGTTCTACCACCCCTCCTATTGTCGTACCTCGCTTTAAGCAAAAATATTGGTAAAAATAACAAGACACATGGTGTTTGTTGTAAAAGCAACATACATTGAAAGTACAGACTACTTTAATACGTATTTTCCCTTCAAAATCTGAATAAAATCATATTATATTACAAGTGAATTTACATGCTTTTCATGTATGATTTCCTTATAGGCCTATGAGATCGACTAAAAATTGTCCCACAATCGACGCGTTGGACATGCCTGCTATAGACTAATGAATGTAATAGGTTGATAGTTCATACATTAAGAAGTTACATACTGTAACATTTGATCAACGCATTGCTAGGCAACAGCTCTGTAAGCATAGTCCAACACACGACAATAGAGGAAGCTGTTTTTTCTGTAGATCTGAGTGACATGCCAATAGACTGGCTGGATAACAATCACATGATACATGTTTACTATAGGCCCATGTCCCTTCGGCAGCTATATAAGTGACAATTTATTAAGGGCAGTTATGAGTCGTAGTAGTGGCAAAAGCATGCAAACAAGTAAGTTCTCAGTATAAAATAACCACAGGAAGTTCGTAGTTGAAGAATTAGAAGTCAGTCTGTGAAGATTTAACGTGTGATTAGAAGACTTTATTTATGTGTATACTTGGAGTGTGTAATTCAGTGAGCCTGTTACAGCTCCTGTTATAAATCTGTGAAGACTAGTGCAGGGAGATTATATTGGAGTGCTTTGTAGTGTATAAATTGGCAATAATGTAAGTTTGTAGTTATAACCTGTAAGTATCCAATAAATCCAATTTCCAATCTGAACCCTGTCTTTAGTCACCCATACATGTGACAATATGTTTCATATGTTTCAAGCAAGAGATCAGTTTTTGAAAAATAACTAAAAAAAGCTGCACCATATAATGTAAATATTCCTTTTTGGTGACACATTCTTATCAATTGTGTGTGGTATATTAAACACGTTTACAACAATTTGCTCCTGGCACTTCAAAGGCTTGCCTTTCTTATGCTTTTTGGCTGGTGGACCTGCAACTGATTTCACCATGAAAAACAATTAGCTACTATTGTTTCATCAGAGCAGATCACTAGTCATGTGTGTGTAATATTAGAAACTGACCGACATAATTACATTACTGGAAATCCATATTTGTAGGTACATTATGAGATATGAGGGCTATTTGGAAAGTAACCTCCATTTATTTCAGGCAGCTAATGTAGGAGCGGGGGAGAGCTTGCGCATGCGAGGTAGCATCACATAACTCATTGCCTTGTAAACCATCACATAACTGGTCATCTAGTGTTTGTTCTTATCTCTACAGAGTGAGCTATGATGTGTCCTGTGATTGATAATCTTGTCAGCTGCAAAATTTGCTGTTATCCACTTTCTTTACTCTGAAAACATGAGTGCTGCAGAAATCCATCATGAATTAGCACGGTTTACAGCCAGAATGTAACGTGTGAAGATCTATAAGACGATGCTGTAGAATGTTCAAAGATGGGCAAACAAATGTCTATAATGAGTGATGGTTGGCCATCTGTACTGAGTGATGGTCTTGTTCAAAGTGATTTGTGAAAGACGGCGCTTCACAATTTCAGAACTTTCGTGTGAGTTTCCACAAATTTCATGCACTCTTCGTGAGATTTATCACAGGCTAGGCGATCACAAGTTTCGTGTAAGATGGGTTCCAAAAATGGTCACAGGTGCGCACAAAATGCAGAGAATGGCATCAGCGTGGACATTTTTAGAGTGATACCACAGATATGGTGACAAACTTCTCAGTAACATCATTATAAGTATCAGGTGATGAAACCTGGGTTTCATTTGTGAATGCTGAAATTGAAGAGCAGTCAAAACAGTGGATGCACATAATCACCAAACAAACCAAAAAAGTTTTTAAAAAAGTCTGCCGGAAAGCTGATGGCAACTGTTTTCTAGGATAGGAGAGGTGTGCTGATGGTGGAATTTATGCAACAAGGGACCAATAATGTCAAGTGTATTGAGAAACACTAAAAAGAACTGCGGAGGGCCATTCAGAACAAAAGGCATGGAATGCTGATATATGGTGTAGTGCTCCTCCATGACAAAGCATGTCCACATATGATTACAGATGCTTGCACTCAAGCACTGCTGGAGCATTTCAGCTAGGAGTTTCCTGACCACCCTCCTTAGAGCCTTGATCTCGCTTCAAGTGACTTACCACTTGAAGAACTGGTTGAGATCACAGTGCTTCACCAATAATGAGGAGCTGCTGAAAGGTGTCCAAACATATTTGAGCTCATAGGCATACAAAAACATATTCCCCAATAAGACAAGTGCCTCAATTCCCGTGAAAACTATGTTGAGAACTAGATTAAGTATATATGTAATTTTGGTTATAATTTTTTTTTCATTGCTCGTTTTGGTAAGAGTTTACTTGAGGTTACTTTCTGA
Source organism: Cryptotermes secundus (assembly GCF_002891405.2). Classification (NCBI taxonomy): domain Eukaryota; kingdom Metazoa; phylum Arthropoda; class Insecta; order Blattodea; family Kalotermitidae; genus Cryptotermes; species Cryptotermes secundus. The sequence continues at coordinate 101,728 of NW_019731281.1, read as the reverse complement.
ATAGTTCTCATACTTAATATTTAATTTACTGACACTTTGAACCATGTGATGAAATAATCAGATAAGGAGCTTTAATTTGTATATCCCATACTCTGTGACAGTAATAATTTGGCCAGTGGCATATCAGAACACCATCTTACTGCCATCAGAATTAAACTTATGGTAAATAAAGAACAGGAGATGATATTAAACAGTTATGGTTTATGTGCCACTACTATTACATGCATTTTATAGTTGAGTAATTAGGTGTATGACAGCAGCTTCACAACCATTTCTTACATACATAATGTCAAAAGATCTGTTTATTCAAATTTTTTGGCAATTAGAACCCATAATATAATGCACATATAGCAAATAAAGGTAAAGGTATGTTAAAGTTGTCCCTGTACTTAACTAATTAAGCACTATGCCATGAAGGTCTCTGGGGGAGTGGATGTATTAGCTATACATCTACTTCACTGACAAGCTGCGGTTGCTCAGTCAGTATAGTTTGCTTCCAGATTACAGGCCACGGACTTTGTTTTGTTTGTATCTATTTTAGACACATTTTTAACATCCATCTATGCCTAGGTCACCAAACAGTCTCTTCATTCTCTTTTCCCCAAGTAAAATTTCATACATACTTTTGATCATTCCTATGCCCCCGTCTCATCCTCAATCTAATCACCCTAATAATATTCAGCAAAGAGTACAAATCACAACATTCTCATTATGCAGGTCAATAGACACAACAGAAACTTGATTTTTTATGAGGGTATTATTATTATTATTTTTTTTGGAGGGGGTGGGTTTCCCCATGCACGGCAACTAGTAGTCTATTGTACGTCCCCCTTTAATTTCTACTGTCGCCATATCCTACCGGTACTGGTGCTCGCTATCAGTCCCATTCTGCCAGCGAGGTTGGCCCTCTTCTGGCACTGGTATCCAATGCTTCCCCATCTACCGGAGGCATTGGAAACTACTTGGGCGGGAAACTTTTGCCTAATTTTGCTCAGGTCTCCTAGAGACATGAAGATCTTGTACGTGCTGTAAATCTATGACACAGGACCCACGGCTTAAAGTCCCTCCTGGAGGACTTGTTCCCTGAATTTTTCCACCCTTAAAAATTCCACGACCTCCGCTGGGTTTGAACCCGTGTACCTTGAGTCATGAGGTGGGAACGTTACCCCTAGACTACGGAGGCCGCTTTATATGAGGGTAAGTCAATAAGTAAGTTACAAATGGATATAGAACTTAAACAAATAAGAGTACTGATTTGAAAAATGCTTTTATTTCTCAGCATAATCTCCCTGTACATTGAGGCACTTGTCCCATCATTTCACAAGCCCCTGAAAACCAGCAGCATCAAATTCTTTGGGCTGCTGTCAGAACCAGGCGTGTGTTGCCTTGAGGCTGGAATGCGGTGAACAGTATGCCTTTGTGATCCCAAAGACTGTGAGCATCACTTTCCTGGAGGATGGTGTCACTTTGAACATTTTTATGACAGGCGACATGGGATGTTTCCACTGCATTGACGCACGCTTTGTCTCGGGCTGGTAATGGTGAACCCAAGACTCATCACCTGTGACAATTCGGGCTAGCATATCGTGTCCTTCATCGTGGTAGCATTCTTGCATTTTGTGTTGTGGGGTCAGCATGCACGGCACCCATCGTGCAGACTTTGTGAAAAGTCATGCCGTGTGAACGTGCCTGGTTCCGACAGCAGCCCAAAGACTTTTATGCTGCTGGTTTTCAGGGGCTTCTGAAACAATGGGACAAGTGCCTCAATGTACAGGGAGATTATGTTGAGAAATAAAAGTATTTTTCAAATCAGTACTCTTTATTTGTTTAAGTTCTATATCCATTTGTAACTTACTTATTGACTCACCTACATACTATGACGGTACAGATCCTTTAAATGCCTATCAACAGCAGTCCATGGTAATTCCCGAACACTGAAGTAATCCATTACAACCTGTTTGCAAATTTCCTATTTTGAGAGTGAAGTGAAAATAGCTGAGTTAACATTTATGACGGAGTAGGACAAAAGATAACAAAAACTTCAAATTTAAGTAAAGTTCATTTAATCACAAATAGAATTTGACTAACATCGAAGCTTCTAGTTGGTGACTAGCATGTTTTGCCTTTTTTCTTTATTTCAGTGCATAAAGTGCACAAAAATAAACTCCATTTGTTTTGTTCTATGCTTTTTGAGATAAAATTTGTACCCTGAAGTAAATATACAGAGGGATTATAAATGGTCAAAGGAGCTTAAAAAATTTATTTGAAAGAAATCAGAAGGCATGCAGAAATTAAACCTAAACCACTGGAGAAAGCAACAAACATTTTTAAAGGACATGGGAAAAGATAACTCCAATGTTGCCCACAAAGAATGTAACCATGCAAGATGACAAATTAACTTGGAAGAGCACTGTGTTCAGAATTCATCCCCCCCCCCCCCCCCCAAAAAGGAAATCAATCACTACTGAATAGAATTTTCAGGGAAGTACCAAGAAAATCTTTCAAGTGCAAATTCGATTCGAGTGATATAAAAGCTTTACAGGCATTGAATGCATATGCAAAGTGAAAAGTTCAGGCTGGTCAGACATCAGCGCAGAAATATTTACATTCAGCAGGTGCTTATTCGAAGGCCAACAGAATTAAGAACTGACCTAGCAGTCAGCTGAATGTACAACCAACCAACTGCATGAAAGACTCTGAGAACACATCTTGCCATCCTTCCTTACTGCAGCATTTAACACCAAATGATGAAGTGCTATGTTATGATTTTGCAGTGTCATGATGGACTATCTTTGTGCAAGGGTGAACAAGCATACAGTTTGGTATGGGTAACTACAATTCTTGCAACATAGTTCAATATTTGAGGGATGGCCTGAAGGCAAATGTATTTTGTGCTATGACCTCTGGCAAAGTGTATGGACTTTCCCTCTTTGTGGAGAAATCAATGAAACTCTCCTTGACATTGTTTTCTAATAGGTTAGTGTGCTGTCACATAACCACAATGTCACAACATCCCTGAACACACAGCTGCCTGATTACTGAATTACCTGAGAGGGTCCACTTCCTGGTCATTGAGTTCACCAAATCCAACCCCCCTCAATTTTGTCTGCAGGGCTATTCAAGAATGAAGTTCATATTTACCACTGTCAGCATTATTCACTCCAGTAAAAATACAAACATACACAAACATGCTTGCTGGGAACCTGGAAGTTATGGAATGCTATTGTCATTATGTGCCACAGATCTATGTTATGTCAGATTAACAAACATAAAAATAATACTTCTATATGCATAAATGCTGACAGGAGGTTGGAGAAAACTGCATAATGAGGAGCTTCATAACTTGTACTCTTCTCCAAGTATGATTAGAATGATCAAGTCAAGGAGGATGAGGTGGGTGGGTCATATAGCATGAACGGGGGAGAAGAGGAATGCACATAGGATATTGGTGGGAAAGCCAGATGGAAAGAGACCACTAGGAAGATGAAGATGTAGGTGGGTCGAGAGTATTAAACGGGATCTTAGAGAGACAGGATGGGATGGGATGGATTGGATTGATCTGGCTCAGGATAGGGACCAGTGGAGCACTCTTGTGGGCATGATAATGTACCTGCAGGTTCCATAAAATGCTGGGAAGTTCTTGAGTAGCTGCAGAAATGCATCATAACTACACGAAAATAATTTTCATATAACACTGATTTTTATTATATATGTCGAACAGAGATAATCCACTTACAGAAAATATATATTCTTGTGCACAATTCCAGTTTTCCAACATGTCTTTTTCTCAAAGAATCTGAAAACACTTTTTATGCTGTGAGCCTTTTATGCAGAATACTGGCTCCCACTGAAGTCTGCTTCCTTATATGTGAAATCAGTGGCTGAAGCTTCCTTTGGGTTTCATCAACTACAGACTGGATTCTGTTTTCCATCATACTGCAATTAGAAAAATTGGAGAAACAGCATCATCATCACAATCATCACAACCACCACTGCAGCAACAATTACTATGTTGGTAATGTTTAACTGTATGAAATGCAGAAAAGATCTTGGTGATGTGTTAGAGAGAAAACTGCATTTTCAGTTTCATACTGCCTACCTATATTCTCATGTATTCGAACTGCTAGACTTACTAATTTCATTATATATAACTTTTCTTCTCTTGAGAGTCTGAAGTCACCTGGAATAACCTTACGTTGACAGATTCTATTACGCTAGAAAATATAAAAAGGACATTTGTGAGCCTACATTACAATCTGGTTTTCCTTGCACTTATGATCAAATTCTGAATAATTTGAACTCCAGAACACTTTATTCCAGATGGCATCTCTATGTTTCATTTTGCATTAATGTTTTTAAGGGCAAAATCAACTGCTGTTCTATTATGGATACCATTGGTATCTGTGTTTCTACTAAGGAAATTATGGACTTTTCCATTTTTACTGTGAATAATTTTTAAAAAGATTAGTTTTTTTTATCAAGGTGTGTCACAGCTGCATACAGAAATTGCCAATTTCTAGATGTTTTTAATAAACACACTATTTCCCTTGAGGATACTCTTTCCTCGTAAAATCCTATTTAGTTCATGGCTTGCATTAATACATTAACATCTTATTTGTTTTGTTTAGCTTCTGGTATTGATTCTTAGACCAGATTTTAGTTTTGTATACATTTATAATGCTTGCCTGTTATAGCCTGTTTACTGTTCACAAGCACTCAAATAAAGGACCTGAACTGAAATATATAAAGCCATCAGAACTGTAACCTCAGTTCAAGTAAAACAGAAATTAATTATGGCAACATTTTTATTATTTTTTAAGAGAAAAGTAGAGTTAAGGATAGAGTGAGAGCATCAACAAATTCCTATTACAGAATACAAATCATATTCTGACATGATAATTGAAAGGGAGAATAACTGAATCAGAAAAAACTGTCCATTGCTAGGCAATGATTCGATAAACACGTGTTGTGTGGTAACAGATATGCACACAACAGAGGAACTGCAGGAAGCAGTTATTTCTATGCCATATGTGCTGAGACTACATAGCAAGGGCCATCACGAAAAGTTAAATCAGTCATGGCTAGGAAGTTATGAAAGTTAGTTCATTGTGGGATGGTAGCCAGCTGGCAAAAACACAGGCATGAGAGCAGAATCTCCACTGTTGGGAACAGTACCAAGCAAAGACTAATAAAGACTATAACAGAGACAGTGCTTGCTATAGTGATTTGTTACATGTGCAGATTAGCAGTAGCATTATAAGAGTAATTATTTGTAGTTACAAGTTATAAACCTTCAATAAATTAAATCACCAGTCCAAACCCTACAGCTGGTCGCCAACACATGACAATATAAAACACCTGTACATAAAGCAAAAGCATAGAAAGAAAGCACTGTATTCAGACCTCCCAAAAAGGATGCTGGAAAACCAGTTTTGTAAAAGTTGTAAGCTGTAATCAATGATAACACATGGGTCATTCAGTCTGACCCCAAGAAACAAACACAAAAGTTTCTCAATAAAAAAATCCTATGTTTGCAACATTGAAAAAGTGTGCATTTTAAACCTGAAGTTAAAGAAAATACTAATTTGCTCCTCTGATATTAAAGGAATTGTCCATTATAAATTCGTTCCTTCACAACATACAGTCAATCAAGCACGTTACCTTCATGCTTTACAGGAGCTAACTGAAAAGACTGAAATCTCACCACATAAGTAAATGTTCCACTCCATCATGCATCCCATGCAGCTCTTTTCAAAGCAATTTTGTTTTATATGGGGAAAAAAAAAAAAAAAAAAAAAAAAAA
>NW_019731281.1:89027-95917 GCF_002891405.2 Cryptotermes secundus | reverse complement strand
GGAAAGAAAAAAAAAAAAACATCCACTGTACTCCCCCCCCCCAAGAACCATTTCGTACACTCAGAACTGAAAATATTATTGAAGGGGTAGATATTTTATCTACTGAAAATGTTTGGAGCAATACTATGTCAGTACTGAAAGGACTCTGATCTCAGAGATCTGCAGCACCTTCCAATCATGGAAGGGACATTTTATGTTAGAAAACAGGAGGAGTAATATGAGGGTGACCAAATCATACCAGAGTTACCAATAAAATAAAACTAGTTATATCAGTGTGGTTCCTTTGTCACACCTCATATCCCAAAGGAACCTAAGAGATGTGGAATAAGAAATTATATTTAGACTCTGGTGTTCTGGGTTATGACAATGCAAGGTTTGGTATATGGTCGCCAACATTTTGGAGGACTGAAGGCAGCAGGTTCATTTAAAACCCTGTCAACTATCTATCAGACTACATACTCTCATAACCCATAAGATCACAAATTCTGCATCACTTGTATTAAAATGATTATACATTTACAGTGTCATGCTAATTATCTTGTTCAACTCATCTCAAGAATCTCTGTGTCTGTTGTGTGTGATATTCCTGCAAACAAAAGGCAGCACAAAGCATAATCTAAGCATCATTAAAAACAAAAACTATCTGTTGACAGACTCTTACTGTTGTAATTCTCTTTACAATATGCATAAGAGGAGAGGTACAGGAAAGTTTAATCCCTAACATCCTCCATGTGTAATAATGCTAGACACACCACTCAGAGATCTGCATCAAAATTAATAAAGGGGATCTGCTCATAGAAAACTAAAAATCCTTTTTAAGCACAAAATAATAACACAGGGAGATTCAACAGTTGGTCTAGAAGTAAACAGAAAAAAACTAAGTATATGTTCCTTTCTCATCACCAGAATGCAGGGCAAAATCATGACATAAAGATAGGAAACAGATGTTTTGAAAATGTGGCACACTTCAGATATTTGGGGACAATGATAACAGATTCGAAACCTGATTCAGGGGGAAATTAAGAGAAGACTGAACTCAGGTAATGGTTGCTACCATTCAGTCCAGAAACTTTTCTCTTCTTGTCTGCTGTCCCAAAACATAAAGATTAGAATATACAAAACTATAATTTTGCCTGTGGTTCTGTAAGGGTGTGAAACTTGGTCTCTGACATTAAGGGAGGAACATAGACTGAGGGTGTTTGAGAAGAGGGTGTTGAGAATATTTGGACCGAAGAGAGGTGAAGTGACAGGTTGGAGAAAACTGCATAATGAGGAGCTTCATAACTTGTACTCTTCTCCAAGTATAATTAGAATGATCAAGTCAAGGAGGATGAGGTGGGTGGGGCATGTAGGACGAATGGGGGAGACGAGGAATGTGTATAGGATATTGGTGGGAAAGCTGGAAGGAAGGAGACCAAGATGTAGGTGGGTGGACAATATTGATATGGATCTTAGGGTGATAGGAAAGGATGGTATAGATTGTACTGATCTGGCTCAGGACAGGGACCAGTGGTGGGCTCTTGTGAACACAGTAATGAACCTTCAGGTTCCAACAAATTCTTGGAAGTTCTTGAGTAGCTGCACAATTGGCAGCTTCTCAAGAAGGGCCCAGCTCCATGACTGAGTGTGTGTGTGTGTAATATGGGCTTGTAAACGCAAAACTTCACAGTATATTGGTTAGAACACCATTTTGTCCATGTTTTGGTATATATTTATATTTATATTGTTACACCACTTATTCCATGTCCACATAAATGATTATGTGGACTAACTGGTGTTCCAAACACCAAGCTACAAAATGTTGCATTTACAAGGCTATATTATGCATATACATCAGGTGCTCAACTAGTGCAACACGATGCTCAAATACAATATTATGAGGTTTAACAAATTACAGTTTTCAGACCACTTAGAAGGCTTTTCAAGCAAGGACTATTTCAGGAAATATAAGTGGTCAACTAGCACAGTGGAAGACACCAAAAGATATACACCACAATGGGGTGATCAGTTATTAAGAATGGAAAGCCCAAGACTTCCTAAGCTATCAAATTATTATAAACCTGAAGGAAGGAGATATTGTAAAACATGAGTGGAGATGGTCAGATCAACTCTGAGTGTTAGAATGGGCCTGGAGGCCAAATCCTTGTTCTTACAGAAGAAGAGCATAGAAATGTAAATTCTAAAATGTCATATGAATTACAGGAACTGATGCAGTTGCTGTAGTGGATGTTTCGTAGACTGATTAAAATGTATATATAATTCTATACATATAAATATCAACCACAAGAGAACACAAAATTTCATACCAGTCTCATCAATAAATGAATACAGAATACATACGCGACTAACAGGAAGCATCCCCTGTTGTAAGTTATCCATGACAAAAGTGTGCCTTCTGTTAGCTTCGACACCAGCACAGAACTGAAGGTCACTGTTAAGGAGAACAAGATCATAATAATCTGTAATAAAAATGTCAGCTGTATTTTGTTCTAAGCCTAATTACCAGAGACTTTCATAAATAATGTCATACTACATTAAATACTGTATTCCTCTGATCTTAGGGAATAAATGTGAATCATCAGATGTGACCACAAAACTGCGGCAGTAAACAATCCTCCAATTTAACTGTGAATGAGTTCTGCAGGATAGCTGTGACTTTTTGAATAACCTCCATAAGGAAAAACACATTTAGAGGGCAATGCTATGTCTGTGCACCTTCCCAAACAACTTATAGGAAACTTATTTGACTTTATGGGACATGGTAAGAAGGTCTAGCCACTGGAGATAACCATGGAGGATCAAGAATTTGTACCATAATACAGTGGAACTTCCTCAGTTTAAGGTGGTTTTCTCTTGTTTACTGTTCAATTTCACTAATCCGAAGTCAATTATCAGTATTTAATTTTTACCATTTAAGGAGTTCAAATTCACTGGTCCTCACAGTGACCTTAAGTGGGTGTTTCAGTGTATGTTTAAAAGCTATGTCAATTTCTCAAAGTAATTTTTATCTAAAATGGAAAATAACATGGCAGCTACATGAAACACATACAGCGAAACCCCCACTTAAGGTTTCTCTGGGCTGCAGTGGATTTGAGCATTGAACTGAGGAATATTTTAAAGGGGTGAAATTTAATACTGAAATTACTGAAGAGGAATAGCTGAAATTGAACATTAAACGAGGGAAAACCTTAAATTAAGAACATTAAATGGAGATTACTGTATTTACTTCTTGACTTAAACATGACAAATACAAAATTTTAGGAATCACGTGAAGAAAAGTACAAGTCTCTGAGATTCAAGGTTCCCATGGCTGTGAATATTAAGACATGCTCTTCTGGAATGTGATGCCATAATCTGAGATATAAGTACCAATGTTGTGAATGAACATGATGTATAGAAGAGTGAGATACTGTATCCAGATGGTGGAAGTAGTAGGTTCCCCCAATATGTTAGTACCTATCTACCAAACTATATAGTCTCATATTCCTGTTCAACAGTCTTAAAAAGTACAAACAAATTTTCATGATAAATACAAACCACTCCGTCCAATGTGACATGTAAGTTTTTACTATGTGAAAACTTATCTCCCTTACATGTTTCGGTCCTTACGGACCATCTTCAGAGGGAACATCATTATGAACTGGAAACTACCATCACAACAGATGTTTTGATTTAAAATACATACACTTATATCCTATAATGCACAGTACGCATAAAGTCGAACATTTCACAATCACAGCAGCTTCCTGGTATTGTAAAGTTTTTAAAAGTTTCTAGATGTTATTCCTATCAGTTTATTGAGCTTATTAAAGTGATATATGTGGAAGTCCTCTTTTATACTCATTATGCCTCCTTTTTTTAGCTTTTTCAGTCATTTCCACGATTACTGTCATCGGCCCATACTGATGGTGTTTATTTAGTATGTGTTGGGCAAATGCTGATTCGTCTTTGTTTAGTCTTATATTTCTTATGTGTTCTTTGTATCTAGTTGTTAGATTTCTACCCGTCTGGCCGATATATACTTTTTGGCAGCTTTGGCATGTTAATTTGTATATATCACTTTGTTCGTATGGGTTTATTTGTCACGTTTCGTTTATTAGATTACCTATTGTGTGTGTTGTTTTAAAGGCTATCTTTATGTTAGTGTTTTTGAGTAGTTTTGTGATTTTTCGTATGTAGTTTCCTGTATAAGTGACTCATTTTTGTTGTTCTTTTTCGTCTTTGTTATCCGGGTTACTTATCTTTTGTTTAACCCTTCCGCGACAGATAGTATTTAAATGTTATCCTACCGCCAAACCGACAGAGTATTTAATTATTAAACAGAAAATTGCACTTATCCATGAAAAATTTATTAACTCTCGCAAAAATAGGTATATTGAGATAAAATTTTCACAGAAATATTCATAATGAAACGAAGAACAAAATTATATATGTATTTTTAATATAATTATGATAAATAATATTTTTTTACTCACTCAAACTGCTAAAAGTTGAGTTTGGTGTGGTAATCCTGAAAACACTGGTCAGTACATAGCCCAACATCACAATCACTGCACCAGTACACGGTTTCTTTTCTTCTTTTGTTTTTTGTACACACTACACATCGCCTTTGTGGTCTAGCCTTTTTTCCTGATGGGGGAATTTTACTAATAAAATGTCTTTCACGAAGCCGGGGGATGGTGTTATCTAAATGGAAAAACCCTCCCACATATAAATTTGTTGCGCATAAGTGTTTGTTTCCTGAACGATATTGTTTACAAAATCCTCAGTAAAAAATAGTAGAAATGTCTGTACTATGTCGAGCACATTCACAGACTGATTTCTCGGCCCCGAATTTTCAGAAAACCGTTCGCGAACGCCATCATAATTATCCATAGTTTTCCAAAAATAACTCTCGTCTGAATCCGCCACTGGAACCCTCGCCACTATTTCGTCGTCATCTTCAATACTATGATCTTGGATAGCATCAACTACAGCCTGATCTTCAATTTCATTATCACTGTTTTCACTACTATCCGAATATTCGAACTCACTAACTTCCGAGTCGTGAGCAAGGAGCTCATCTAGTTCATCGTCCTGTAAAACTTTCCTAATTGTAGAGGCCATGGTTATGGCGCGACTGAGAGAAGAATGTGTTATGACATCATAGATTTCTGTATCATTCGTAAGTTTGTTTTCTTAGGTTGCATTTGGTTCCAAGAAAAAAGGACCCTCTTGTTGCTCTTGTTTGACTACTTCATTGTGTCAGCAGACTGTACAGCAACACACTCAAGGAAAACCTTCGTCTGGGGTTTCAGTGAGTGATTCATATAGACAAGCAAAGACCATAGAGTCGAAAGATATATAGTTTTATACATTTTCCTTACTTAGAATTCGAAAAACTTCAATGCAATCTAGGCGCAATGAGACCAAAGTACGAACTATTACACTAATGATATAAAATAAAAATACCATGCTAAAAAATTCGTCCAAAATAAATAAATCATATACCAATTGAAAGATGAAACCTTAANTCGTTTATTAGATTACCTATTGTGTGTGTTGTTTTAAAGGCTATCTTTATGTTAGTGTTTTTGAGTAGTTTTGTGATTTTTCGTATGTAGTTTCCTGTATAAGTGACCCATTTTTGTTGTTCTTTTTCGTCTTTGTTATCCGGGTTACTTATCTTTTGTTTAAGTTTGTTATATAGGTGTGTGATGTCTTCCCTTCTATAGCCATTATTTAGTGCTACATTAATAATAGTGTTTAATTCTTTCTTTTTAGAGTTTTTCTCAAGTGGTAGTGTAAGAAGTATGTGTATCCAGTTTTTATATTCTGCTAGTTTTTGTTCTTTAGGGTGGCATGAATATATAATCAAACAAAAATAACCCCCCAGTGCATCCTCGAACAGTTCAATAGACAACATAAAAACCTGCAATTCACAATAAATGAGGAAGTAAACAACCAAATAACCTACCTAGACTTAAACATAATTAACAGAAACGGACAAATAGAAATGGAAATATACAGAAAACCCACATCGACAGATGTAACTATAAGTAATAAAGCATGCCACCCTAAGAACAAAAACTAGCAGAATATAAAAACTGGATACACAGACTTCTTACACAACCACTTGAGAAAAACTCTAAAAAGAAAGAATTAAGTACTATTATTAATGTAGCACTAAATAATGGCTATAGAAGGGAAGACATCACACACCTATATAACAAACTTAAACAAAAGATAAGTAACCCGGATAACAAAGACGAAAAAGAACAACAAAAATGGGTCACTTATACAGGAAACTACATACGAAAAATCACAAAACTACTCAAAAACACTAACATAAAGATAGCCTTTAAAACAACACACACAATAGGTAATCTAATAAACGAAACGCGACAAATTAACCCATACGAACAAAGTGGTATATACAAATTAACATGCCAAAGCTGCCAAAAAGTATATATCGGCCAGACGGGTAGAAATCTAACAACTAGATACAAAGAACACATAAGAAATATAAGACTAAACAAAGACGAATCAGCATTTGCCCAACACATACTAAATAAACACCATCAGTATGGGCCGATGACAGTAATCGTGGAAATGACTGAAAAAGCTAAAAAAAGGAGGCATAATGAGTATAAAAGAGGACTTCCACATATATCACTTTAATAAGCTCAATAAACTGATAGGATAACGAAAGCATAAAAGAGAAAGTAATAGCCACTGTAATATGTTCGACCTCATAATACATCATCAGAATATGTCCACATTAATGTCATAAACACAACAAGTATAATTCATGCGTCACAGCACACTCTAGAACGGTGAAAACAACACAGCAAGCCACGAGCAAACCCTGGACGACATCAAGGTAGGCCGAAAGAAAATCCTCACACACA
>NW_019731281.1:74246-88658 GCF_002891405.2 Cryptotermes secundus | reverse complement strand
CACACACATATATATATATATATATATATATATATAGACAGTAGGATCACTAAAATAGTGAAATACCCATAATATATTTGCAGAACCTCCTCATCAAGATAGACAGGCGGCACAAAATCTGCCCCATACAAGAAGGACGATAGGAGTACGGACACGCACCTACGTGGTTTAAATATTTTAACTATTGACAATAAAGGTTTTTTAAATAACATCTAGAAACTTTTAAAAACTTTACAATACCAGGAAGCTGCTGTGATTGTGAAATGTTCGACTTTATGCGTACTGTGCATTATAGGATATAAGTGTATGTATTTTAAATCAAAACATCTGTTGTGATGGTAGTTTCCAGTTCATAATGATGTTCCCTCTGAAGATGGTCCGTAAGGACAGAAACATGTAAGGGAGATAAGTTTTCACGTAGTAAAAACTTATACGTCACATTGGACGGAGTGGTTTGTATTTATAACTGTTAGTGTGACGGACCAGAATGAAACAAGTCAAATTTTCATGAGTAAATGATTAGAAAATTCAGACTCAACATGGAAGTGTGTGAATTTAAAAACTCCAATGGAGGGGAAAAGATGATTCAGTACATGCACTGCTCTCTCACAACTATGGACTAATTGGCATACATTATATTATAAATTTAGGGCAAGATGGAAAGTGATTTGTATAGCCTGTCTATTCCTGTAGAATCGTTCCAACATATTACCAGAAAATGCATATGTATTTTTAAAGTAATCAGTACTATATGAATGTATAAGTGGTGGGCCTTCTTGGCCCTTGCACCGCAACCCACAGTGATGTACTGTGCTCAATGTATCATAACTTATAATATTTGTATTTTAAGGCAGTATTATCAATATTTGGTGTGCACAACACAATGTACAAATCTGCTTCAATCAAGAAAACATAATGATGATGATGATGATGATGGAATTAATGACTGCAGAAATACAAGCATCCAACACATTCTCTTTGTAAAGCAGGTAGATGGCCAAATACGTGGTGCAATCCAAAAGTTCCTGAAATATATCAATAAAAACTATTACATCTTAGCTGGATTTTATTCTGCACCATCACCTGCAAAGTAGTCCCCTTGTGAGCGCATACACCGTTCTCAGCGTTTCTGCCTCTTTTGAAATGCATCCTGAAGGTTTTCTTTGTTAGGGTGTTTGGTACCGTCTGCGTTTCTAATTGAATTTCCTCAACTGTATCAAATCTTCGCCCCTTCAACTTGATTTTCATCTTGGGGAAGAGAAAGAAGTTGCATGGAGCTAAGTCTGGCGAGTACGGTGGGCGGGGAACAACTGCCATCTTGTTTTTAGCCAAAAATTCCTGCACAATGTAAGCCGTATGTGGTCGTGCGTTGTCATGGTGGAGTACCCAGTTGTTCGTGCGCCACTTCTCTGGACGTTTTCTCCTCATGTCCTCCCTCAAATGCCTTAGAACATCGCGATAGAACTCTTTATTGACTGACTGACCAGGAGGGACGAACTCCTTATGAACAATCTCGTCAATATCGAGAAGACAGATCAACATGGACTTAATGTTGCTCATGAGCTTTTTTTTGGCCAAGGTGAAGAAGGGCTCTTCCATTACAACGAGGGCTGCATACTTTCAGGGTCGTAGGCATAAACCTAACTTTCGTCACTAGTGACAACCTTCGAAAGAAAGTCTGGATCCTCTTGAAGCTGTTGTTGAAGTTCCCTGCAGACTTCCAAGCGATGTTGCTTCTGTTCATTTTGCAGCAGTCATGGAACAAACTTCCCCTCAATCCTTCTCATGTTCAGTTCCTCTGACCACATTTGTTGACGTGTACCATAACTTAGTCCCAAGGTGTTACAGAGGCCTTGGATGGTCAGTCTACGATCTTGCATAATCGGATCCCTAACTTTCGCGACATTATCTGATGTGGTTGCACTTGACGGCCGTCCCGAATGATCATTATTTTTAGTTGATGTTTGGCCATTTTTGAAACGCTTACACCAGTCATAAGTTTGTGTCTGGTATAGACTGTTTTCACCAAAAGCTTGCTTCAACATTTGGTGCGTTTCTGTAGCGGTTTTCCCAAGTTTAAAACAAAACTTTATAGACATGCTGCTCTCTCAGGTCAGCCATTGCAAAACCGCAAACTCATGGAAACACAATAATGGAAATACATTCACCAATAATAAACCCAACCATTCAACTCAACGCTGCTTGCCACACAGATTCAAGAAGGGTGTGTGGATGCGGAGATACCTAGCGGTATTTCGATGTATTCATAATCATTTGCACGCAAAATTCAAATTTCGGGAACTATGGGATTGAACCACGTATCATACTGTACCTTCTCCATTCCTTAATCTCTCTTTGTCATGCTGTATAAGTTTCTTCAGCATCAGGTGAGTTCCAGCATGTTCCACAACAAAGAATTCCTGTTTCTCTTCAGAAATTTTTTTTGTCACATCACAGATATATTCAGCAATGGTCTCAAAAGCCTTCTGCAGCTCAGAACCTGAAATATCCAAATTAAACAAATTATGACAATCTTCACTATACCCATAAACTACCTCTCTTTTTAACTCTTTGCAGACTGGCGATTTAAATATTGAAATCACCCTGGGGACCAGCATACTTATACCTACTACCCTAACTTGTGCACTGTTCACTTTAAAAATTAATATAAAATCTCCTAATTAATTTTATGAACTAAAATTTTTGGAGAACACCAATGCTCCTAGAAGTGCTTGAGAGTGTGATATTTCTGGAAACATTCCCCTTTGTGAAGTGGCATTACACACTTGCAAATGTAGACAGTCATAGTCCTTTTTTTGTGAACTGCGCAAACACAGCATTGCATAGAAGAATGCTTCCCCTTGGAATGTTCACTCTTCACAATTTTCACGTCATGTTTCCGCATATCACCCGAGAGTTGCCCAGGGGTGTCCACATGAGGCCTGTGTGGGGTGGGAGTAGACGGTCCTGGTCCCACTAAGTCTGCGTCTGCCGGCACCGTCCGGTCTGTAGCCCAGGCTTTTGTCACATTCAGCAGAAATGCCTTGTATTTCAATTTTGAATGAGGGTTTAGATTTTTGAAAACCAAAAATGAATTGAAAATGGCACAATTTATAAGCCACAAGGCAACTTTCTTTGTCCACTTTACTGTTTTCCAAGGAAGAGAATAATAGGCCAAGTAGTGATCAGCTCTTATCAACTCCCTCCATGAACTTATTATACCCGGAAATACAAACAGGCTTCTTTACCTGTCCTTGTCTCCTTTGAACATCAACCATGCTCAAATTGTGAATTGTGGAAATCATATTCACAACAAGAGTATCCCTCCAGAACTGAAGAAAAATATCCCCCTTTCTCCTGAATGTGGTTTTACCACGTTTCAGGGATTTACATTCCTCTTTCAGATCTGGAGGAAGGCATCTGTTCACCCTAATTGTTCCACAAACACATACTTTTCTCAAAAGTAGGTGTTCTGCAGTTGCCACACTGTTATAATTGTCTTGATAGACATGGTAATTTTGATCAAGATACGGTTCCAAAACAGAAAGAATAGTTTCTTGTAATTTCTTTCCTTCACCATAATAAAATTCTAAATTTCCACTATAGCCTGAAGTGCTTTCAGTAACTACACGAACAAGTAGGCCATACTTTGTAAGTTTCCCAGGATTATATGTTCGCATATTGCACTACTCCCTGACAGATTGCTACGTACAGCTTGAAGAAGTAAAGGCATTTATTTTCCGTTGCAGGGGCATACAGTTACAGCGAGGTCACGTAACTGATTAGTCAGCAAACATTCCAGAGGCTTATAACGCAGCTGCAGGCAGCTACGTGCAAGCTGGGTGGCATCAGAGCGATGTATAGTGTGTTGCAATTTATCATGTTCTAAAAACGTATTAATACGAGACCGGTCCACCACATTTAAAAGTGGGAAAACGTATTAATGCATGTGTGGTCTGCAAAGTGTTAATACATACTTTTACATATGAGAAAATACTACACAAAGAAAAAATGCCACATTTATATTTTGTTATCATCATCTATCTACTACTAACTGCATTAGACAGTGGCAGTGAAAATATGTGAACAGATTATTTATATTTCAGTAGCAACAGTTAAAAAATCTATTCAGATACTTTATTAACAATTTTCTCGAAAGACAAATCAGGTTCCAATGAGAATTGGGCAGAACTAGTACAAGGTTGAGCCCAGTGATGAGTTTCAGGATGGCAGTGATGAAGTTTCAGGTACCAAAACAGCATATAACCTGTTGTCTTGTCTACAGAAAAACCTAGTCCTGACCAATGAAGCATCAGCCAATCAACACTTCCATCTTCTAACCTTTTCCTGATTTGAGAACTGCCAGTGTAACCATTCCAATAGAACTGTTGCTGAGCCACGTTTCTGCATCATTTGCAATAGCCTCCAATAAGGGATCCGACACTGCATCCAGCAATTCTGATCTTCTCACTTCCAGATCCTTCTTACTGAACACAAAATAAAGTTCATTATTAAAAACACTGAAATACAACACACTCCACAAATCAAGTGGGTACTGTCTCCAACCCCCAACACTTTCTGTCACTTTGCCAGGTATGGAAACACTCATTGCACTGCCAAACATAAGGGCAAACAAGCAAGAAACCCAACAGCCCATTTAACTAACCTGCATGTATTTTTGAACTCTTGACCTTTCCAATTTATAACATGAATGTTTCATTTCAGATAAATTTCAGGATGCATAATATGAAACAAAACTATCTTCACATAAAAGTACATATATTTAAGTAATTTTCACACATTCTTTGAACTGCTGACTCTTCCAATTTATGACATGAATGTTCACTTTTAGATAAATTTCAGGAACAAAATTATAGGGACACAAAAGTATAGATATTCAAGTCTCATTGTTTTTCTAGTAATAAAAGTGAGCTGTCCCTGTAACAGGCTGTGGAGGCCCATAGGATTGTGGGATGTCAATGCTCCCACATCTTCTAGACAATTGGCTCTTAGATGGCGGTAATGTTGTCAGGCTTACATGCCAGCTGCCCTTTAACTGACAGGAAAATTCCTGGTACTCATTTCTGTTAGAGGCTGAGTCAACTTCAGGGCCACAGTGTGGCTAGGATTAGGTAAATTGAAAAAATCTAATGACCTCATCTGGAATCGAACATGCTACCTTCTGGCTTGTAGCACAGTGTCTCAACCAACTGCTTCAGTTTTTCCTTCCTGTATATATATTACACAGATTCCATTTATTGGAGGTAGTTTTATACAAGTCTTCACTCTCAAGACCAGAGAAATTTTTCAACAAAGACAGGTTTCCAATTAACAGAGGTCCCTTTTAGACATGTTTTACTGTACATATTTTGTATAATTACAGAATAGTATCATGACTTTTTGTTGTAGTTAACACTACTGTGGTAGCAGTGGTGTTGTTCTTAATAACAGGCACATACAAACTACAAGTGCAAGCTTATGAAACCAATTAATGTGGGAACTACAAAACCACTAGATCCTAATTGGAAAATATGTCAAAGTTCTTGGAAGGATATGTATGGTGAAAAAGGTCAAGAAGTTTCAAATGAGGTGACAGGATGATTATGAATTGTGAACTGAGAGGGCGAGAATGAAGGAATTCTGGATTCGCCACTGGAAGACTGAAGAAAACCATGGAAAACCTCTGGATAGCTAGGTTGAACAACTTCCTGAATATGAGACAGACATATTATTGTCAAGTTAAACTGTCTTAATAACATAACATAATCGAGGAAGATGTCACCATAATTAATGGAAAAGAAATTCAGTGACAGTTGTTGAATTGTTCATATTATGAAAATATCTAGGAACAACACACAGGATCATCTCAGTTTCATTCCACAAATCAATTGCTAGGATTTATGAATATAACTACTTACATACAGCTGAGTGCAGCGCCCTTTCTGAGCATGTCCACTTCTGTGGGATGGAAATACAAGGGATCTCTATGTGCTACCAAGTATAGGATGACCTTCCTTCCATATTCATCACTTGCAACACTCCATAAATCTCCTAAAACTTCAGGCATCAGCATCTACATAAACAAATACATGCAGTAAAGCAAGCATGGTAAAATATGTACACTAGAAGAGAGTTCCAAATATTTCTTGCAAATAATAATTCGTAACTCTAGCACCACTTACACAGGGCAGTCCTGGTGAATATACTACACATGTAAAAGGAGTATTGCCATGTTGTTCATACATATATTACCCTACGCTACATACGTGTAAATAAGAAAGTAAAGAGAATCTCATGAACCTTATATTATGAAGTGCTAAACACACATAAGTGACGTAGCAAATCTTATTAACGTAATGGACCACGTTTCCAACATGGTAAATATCATTATACGGGACCTCACAGAACTCAATGTGCTCAAATCTTCACATTCAACTGTGACGTCGGCTCCTGTCCGTGGTCTGTGTGCTCACTTCTCCCCTCTACTTTCTCTACTGTCCCCTTCTCTCCTTCCCCTTCCGAGCCGACTTAGCAGCCTAACGTGTGGAGCTCTAGGCTTTTGGCTTTCCAACCGTCGATGGGGTAGGTTGTTCTCGTTTCGGACCACCGGTCGAGGTCATCCTCGACCGTCTAAATTAATTTCTCTACATAGTATTCTATCTTAGAACAGCGAACTCTGCAATCATTCTGATACAGGTATTTACATTATGTTTGTATTCTTTCTTTATTAATATATTATATTTATTCTTTGTTAATATTTGATTTGGTTATTTCTGTTTGGGTATTTCCGCCTTGCTGATTTCTTTGTCCTCCCCTGCTCGCCCGGTCCTGTGATCACGAGAACCTATATGCAACCTGAAGGATCCTCTGTAGAGCGTGGTTCCACTTCAAAAAAGTGGTAGCAGAGCGTGGTTTCGCTTCACAACTAAGATGTGTCAACACAGAGCATAAGCTGACTCTGGTGATCATTTCTACCTTCATCATCAAGAAATTATGTCACATTATTCTCTCATGATAGAGGCACAGATCTCCGAAATACTGGACTTCTGCTCTGAATTAACATGGCTGGTTGCCCAAGATTTTATCACTTTAGTTTAGCTTATCAAAATTCAAATTAATTTTTTTGAAGGTCCACTACGGTTGACCAGTTACGGAAATCCAATGTTTGAATTTTTGCTAAATGTATTTTGTATTACTTGAATTCCCTCCTTCCACAGAAAAACAACAGCTGAAATTAGTATACGCACGTGAAGTTATTTGTCGCGTGACATACCCAACACGTGACAATACCTTTTTCAGGAGAACAGTGTCATCCACAGTATCAAACAGAGCCAGAAGAATCAGATGCCCATGTTCAGACTTGGCAACTTCCATCATGTGTCCCTTTAAACTCTTCATGATCATTTTCTTTACCTGTCAGAATAAGCACAATGCATTTTCATTCTTGTTTCACTGCATGTAATATATAAGGACACAAATATCAAGCGAAACCTTCTTTAGGCTTAAGCAAGGAAATAATTATAACAAAATTAAACTTCAAATCCTGTAGTGATATTGAAATTTCACATGAGGAATAAATTCATATTAATCAGGAACTTGTACCAATAAAAATTTATTTATATAACTGTGACCAGGAATACAAAATGGAACACTATATATATAAATGTCTCTATGAAGAACATATTCAAGATGTTTCACTGTACTAAATGGTTGTATATGACCATTAACTAGCTTATGGGTGGTGAGCATATAAAATCAGTTACTTTCTTTTTTTAAATTCACTTAGTTGGGAGTGGAGTCCAGCTGGGTCCACTAGGCACAGCGACTACTGATTGGCCTATTGTAGCTGCCCTGGGTGATTATGATGATGGAGAATTTGGTGGAATGAAGATTGGCAGGGGAAACCTAAGTACTGGGAGAAAACCTGCCACAGTGCCACTCTGTCCACCCAAATCCCACTTGACCAGACCTGGGATCGAACCCGGGTCGCTGCGGTGGGAAGCCAGTGAATAATCGCTTAAGCCATGGCATGGCCAACTCAGTTACTTTATCTTTACCTTAACATGAGGGAGAGTCAGTAAATAAGTCACAAATGGACATAAAACGTAAAACATGTGATATCTGAACCTGGAAATAACATTTAATTCTCAACATATCCTCCACCAACAATGATAAACTTGTTCCAATGCTTTACCAGTGTGTTGAAACCCACAGCACAGAAGTCTTTTGACTGCTGTCTCAGCCACTTCCACCATCTCTGTTTCAACCTCTTCATCAGCAAAACATGTGGCATGTTTCTCAACTCAGTTGTGAATTGCTTTACACAACAAACACTTCCCAATGTAAACAGGAAACTCTTTATGAATATCCTTTGCACTGAATCCTTTTGCTCATAAAAAATGCACAACAGAACGCTGCTCTTCAGTAGTATACCCCTCAAGCACAGTCCCCATTTTCACTACTGAAACCAGCCCCTGAACATGCGCATGCATGTCTGCTACTTAGACTGTCACAAAGCTCTCTAGTGATACAGAAAACCTATTATGGCCATTACAGATGTTTTAACTTCATATGTAACCTATTTAGTGACTCTCCCTCATATTTCAAATTCTTTAGGATTATGAAAGCAATTATCATAAAAAGAAGTACATTTTAAATTATCTGTAGGCATAAGCATGAGTTTAAAATATTAAGAAAATAGCAACCTCCCAGTACCTCTTTATCCTGAGATTTAATATTTAATTATGTCGGTCCAATTTTTGCTGACAGAATTCAAGAATAACAGTCTCATTCTGGAAGTATGGGAACAGCAGAAATTCAACCACCTTCTGTAATGTTTTCCTTAATACTGAACTTTCTTGTAAATAAAGACATACTGTACATATTTCATTCTGCATTGGCCCCCACACTGAAACCAACATTACATACCCCTGGATTCAATTTTGTTCAGCAGTAAAATAAACCAACTGTCACACTCCTATCTTCTGGGGGGGGAAAACAGAGATAAAAAAATCGTTTTTACAACTCAGAATTCGATTTTTATGAAGGCAACCTAATTATATTAGCTGTAAGGTTTTCTAAGAAATACATCAATTTAGATGTTAAGGTTCAAATATATCACTTCATTTGCTGTAAAACACAATTTCATTCATTTTGTTTATGGTTTCTTTAATGACCATGTCAGTAGTTTGGATTATATGGCATTAAACGATAATAATGAATTGGAAAGATGTGGTAGTCGTGGTGGCCTAATTTAAAGTAAACAACAAAATGCAACTGTGGTACACAGGATGTTTGGATGAAACATGCTATGCACACAATTAATTTCCATCTGCTTAACAGGAGTTTCTTCTACTAGAGTAATTTGAAAATTGTTCTGTCATTCAATTTTAACATACTTTATTTGAAGCATGCCAGATGCACATTATGGCGACATGTGCACCATCCCTTGTACTGGTGAAGTCCAGAAGAGAATTCTGTATCTGTAAGAGAGCCTCATCACGGTCTTCCTTTGAGCAATGTCTCAAATATTCACACAGAACTGTGTGTAGCAAAGAAGATTTTGTTAGTTTTCTGTGGACAAAAAAAAAACACCATGGCTATAGAATGCAGCTTAGGTAGTCCATATTCCATATTCCATATTGAGGGGGTGGGTTTCCCCATGCACTTAGACTGGTTAGTGGTCCATTGTGCATCCCCCTTTAATTTCTACTGTCTCCATACCCT
Source organism: Cryptotermes secundus (assembly GCF_002891405.2). Taxonomy (NCBI): domain Eukaryota; kingdom Metazoa; phylum Arthropoda; class Insecta; order Blattodea; family Kalotermitidae; genus Cryptotermes; species Cryptotermes secundus. The sequence continues at coordinate 78,932 of NW_019731281.1, read as the reverse complement.
ACCTGTACTGGTGCTTACTATCAGCCCCTTTCTGCCACCAAGGTTCCAACCTCCTCTGGCAGTGGTATGTAATAGTCAGTCCCTTTCTGTCAGGGAGGTCCCCCTTCCTCTGGCAGTGGTACCTAATACTTCCCCCATCTACCGGAGGAACTGGAAACTACTTGGGCAGGAAATGTTGCTTAATTTTGCTCAGAGGTCTCCTAGAGACATGAGTTTCTTTTACGTGCCGTAAATCTACGACACGGGACCCACAGCTTAAAGTCCCTCCCGGAGGACTTGTTCCCTGAATTTTTCCGCCCTTAAAAATTCCACGACCTCCGCCGGGTTTTTGAACCCACGTACTACGAGTCATGAGGTGGGACATTACCTCTAGACTATGGAGGCCGCTAGGTAGTCCATAAGTCCAATATTCATATGAAAATTTTCAAAACATTTCAGCAGGCACATTTTAATTCTTCTGAATTTTGATAACACTTGGAAGTTAAATTTTGGTACCTATGCCTTCATGCTCCTCCATTAAGATTACTTAAAACAATAATTTAATTAAAAGTTTCTATTTGAATTTTGTGTTATAATGGAACTTTATATTCTTAACCCCAAGAGCAGAGTGACCACATGGCATCCTAAGCAACAAACCTGGTGTAGTACAAAATTGCTGGCAGCCAATTGTGTATATGAACTCTGACTTTTAATGCCTGTTTCTGAACTTTACAAGCTCAGTCACTGAGAGGCTAAACATTCAGATAAGAACAGAGACAAGCATTTTCAAAATTTCGTTGTGTGCATTTCTGTAAAACATCATGGGCCATAATGAATGCAAAAATATTTGTCAAGATGATGCTAACACATAAATCTGTGTGAAAAAGTAAAACATGTACATACAGAAAACTAACAATGAAGTCAACACTTTTTTGAACAATTACTGTACTGGTATTAAGTATACAGTGAAATAGTATTACAATGAATGTAAATTAAATAAAATTTAATATGCACAAAGCACTTACCCTTCCACTGTCCAAAGCTTATATAGACATATGATCAGTTCATTACCAAATATCAAGATACCAAACAGAAATTACGTTTCCTTTCTAAACACTTTTATCAATGCAACAGAATTTAATTTATAAGTATGCCTAATGAGTCATTCTGAGCACTGTGAAATTCAAATTGTAATGGAATAGATGTTCCCATTATTCTCACACCAGCAATCTGCTTTTTGCAATGGTAAACAATTCTCTGACAAACGCTGTCCCATGCATCAATTTGTGAAAACTCATTCAGACACTGTATTATCACATTTGTTGAAGAAGTTTATATTTTATTTCGAAAGAAATTAGTTCCAAAACAGCTCTTCTTATCAAGAAGTGCTAAGGAATGGTTTGGTCCTTTCACTGTCACAATGCAGATCAGCCCATCTGGATACCATGTGCTGTTCTGTCAGACCAATTAAACAATCTCATACATGGTACAGTCATTAATTTCGTGGACTGTGGTTTTGACGACCTCCTCAGACAACTTAAATCTACGACCACGTAGTTTTGCTTTCAAGCGGTGAAAGAGAAAGAAATCGCACGGTGCGAGATCAGGTGAGTATGGAGGTTGTGGCAAAATGGTGACCTGTTGCCTTGAGAGTTCCTCTTGGACAAGAATAGGGCGATGTGCAGGGGTGTTGTGTAGCAACAGCCAATTCTTCCTATACCAAATGTTTCGCCAGGGGATTTGCCTAGTTTCTGGCAGAACTTGATGTTTGTCTGTTCTTCAAATTGCCACACTTTCAATTCCTGCCACTCACATTTAACTGCAGTACACAACAGAGCCCGTAGTTCTGCTCACACTGTTTGCACACAACTTCCTCTTGCTGTAATGAGAGATGAACTAACAAGGCATCATATTGTGCCTCAACCTATCCACTATAGTACATTGCAATGACACTTTGCTGCCAGTCCACGAAATTATTGACTGTGATAGTACACCTCATATGGAACTTATCCTCGAAATACTTGCAAGAGCAGGATCTGACACCTTATGGTTACATTTAAACCATTAATTTATGCATATTCCCCCCTTCAACAATGCAATGTCTGACTTGAATTGCTGTTACTTTACATAATTGTAGCGCACAGTACAGACACAGGAAACTTAAATTTCAACGAAAAGATTGTTTCTCTGTAACTTGTGAGAAACTCATGCCAACAAGTAAATAGTATTGATTTTGAATGTAAAAGGGTAAGCTTACAGGGAGAAAGATGAACTGGCAATACCATACTTACTGCCTTCAAGATATTAAAGAGAACTTGTTTAGCACATGTGCTTAGCAGAGTAGCCAAGCTACTCAATTTTCACTATTGAATAATCTGATATCAAGAACAATGAAGCTGCTTCTAAATGTCACATTCTACACAAAAAAAAAAAAAAAAAAAAAAAAAAAAAAAACAGATGTACCACTACCTCTAGAACCTATCCTACCCAATGGGCAATATGATTTGATACTCCTCTGTTTTATTTTGATCATTTTGACGATGTACAACCATTTATTCATGTTAGATCTAAAAGTTCACTAAGATGGTATACTAATATAACGATCAGTTTTTTTTTCTGATAATATTCTTGTCATTATTTTGTAAAAAACAATATTTTGCAGACTGGACTCCAGCTCCATCACCTGGCAAAATATCTACACAGCTGGGCCTGATGGATTGAGTCCGTTTGTGGACAATGGAAGTAACTCAAGTCATGATATGTAAACCAAGCAAAACAGAAAGCACCTCTGGGAGTTAGGGTAAAAATACATTTTTAACCACATGGATATGCCCTTTCACTTACCACCATGCATATATTCCAGAAGGAGTCCATTAAACCAACACCAAAGTTATGACTGAAGTTGAAACAAATGAACCACACTGACACAAGGGAACTACAGTTATTATTACTGTATCAGCAGCTCATTATCTTTAGCAGTCCGCAATATCTTCACAGTACTGTCAGCAGACCATAAACCAGATATACAGGTAGGACTAGTGAACAACACTTTGTGGTTTGGCCACATGGGCCAGTAAGATTAAATTTCTGTGCCACCTCAAGAACTTCAGGCTAACTATTGAGTTTGGTACAAAAGTGTAAACTGATAATATTCTTCCTTTCCTTTTATGAATGTTTTGGTCATGAAGCTGGTTCCTAATTTATCTTTGAAAGTGTACTGGATGTTATTTACATTTCGAGTCTGACAACACCCATCACATGAAAAAGAGTGGCTTATAGCATGAGCAATACAGGCAAGCATATGTCAGGATCAGAAGGATTTTAACAAGGAAATTAAGAATAAAACATAATCTGATGCTTAATGTATAACCACAACACTTCACTGATTTCATTATCAAGTGGGGGAGAAGCAACCATCCTTCTTCATATAAAATATATCACGGTATGGTCATTATCCCACATGTTACAGTTGCTTCTGAAAAATTCCAATGTACTGGAAACCACTTCAATGTTAAGACCATTTTTAAAAATAACATACGTTCTATGGGACACTTATAAAAACTGGTCCTGTCAGAGACATCCAGCAGACAAGCCAATGTGTGTATAGAATTCATTGTGATTGTGGAAAATATTATCTCAGCGAGACCTTTGGAAGTATGCATTAAGGAGCATATATATGACACAAAGAATCCTGGAAAAATAAAAAATAGACAAACATGTGCTGGAAGAGGGCCACCAGATACGATGGAAGGAAGCTAAGGTTTCAACAGGCTGAAAGGAAACAACCCGCATGTCCCTGGTAGCTCATTCAGTCATTCAGCCAAGCTTGGATACCCCTTCCCATCATTAGACAGAACTCCGTCAATTTAATACTACGTGGAAATGTTCCAACCTGGCAGTCCATAGGACAAGTTTCTGTCTGTATTCTGCACATGTATTTACATAATAATTACTGATACTTGGTTATTTGTTGGAGGGTTATTACTGGTATCATCATCATCATCAGTAATCTGTCAGACAACAGGTCCACAGTCTCTTCCAAAACAATTTCTCCACTTAATGCGATCTAGAGCTTTCTCCTTCAAACGACAGTATCCTCTTCTGTCCCCAAGGTCATCCAGCATTTTCTTACGTCTTCTTCCTCGTCTTCTTGTCACTTCTATCCGCCCCTATATCTTTCCTTCAATAACTTCTTTTAGAAGGCAGTTTCTGCGTAAAACATGACCAATCCAATTAGCCTTCCGTTTTCTTATTTCACATAGGATATTCTTCTGCTCACTGACTCTAATTAACACTTCTTCATTTCTCACATAATCGGTCCAACTGATCTTCTCCATCCTTCTCCAACACCACATTTCAAAACTTTCCAGATGTTTCTGATCTACTGCTCTAAGTGTCCATGTTTCAGCCCCATACAGAGCTATGCTCCAAATGTAGCATTTCACTAGTTTCTTCCTCAAATTTAAATCCAATTTGCTGGTAAAAAGATTCTTCTTCTTGCTAAATGCAGCTTTTGCCATGGAAATCCTAGATTTAATTTCACACATACACCTTCCATCATCTGTTAACAAGCTACCCAAATATTTAAAACATTTCACATTCTCCAGTTGTTTTTGGTCTATCTTTATTGTGACTGGGGTTGGTTGTCTCGAAATTTTCATTACTTTTGTTTTCTCCACATTCATTTCCATGCCATAGCACCTTCCA
>NW_019731281.1:44661-73141 GCF_002891405.2 Cryptotermes secundus | reverse complement strand
CACCTCCGGAATAATACACTGTATAATCACCACTTCTTATTTCACCTTGTCCTTTCCACCGCACTTCGCTGACACCTAGAACAGACACCTCATTCTTCTGCATTTCCATTTTCAAATTCTCCAATTTGCCTGCTTGATTCAAGGTCCTTACATGCCATGTTCCAATCTTGTAGCTATGATGTTCCTTCTGATCTTCGTACTTTTTCTTGTTGTAACGCCTGCATGACATTTCCTCTAGAAACACTCCCCCCCAGAGATGCGATTGGGGGAGTAGTTTACCTCTGGATTGTTTTGTCTCCAGAGGAAACATCTCGCATACATGGTATCTCTGTTTTTGGAAAGAGACTATCCAGGAAAAGTGATAATGTGGTAGTTTTTCCATTTGCTTTCCACATCGCAGTACAGCAGCCTTTCAAACCACTCTGGTCACACCTGTTGCTATACGAACTTGAACCATCTCGAGCATCATTTGCTCTGTGCTTCAAGTCGCCACTGATGACGCTGCTTCCGACATCAGTTTTTCGTGTCTCTTCGTCTGATGCCTACCCTTTGACCTGTCCAGCAAGGGAGGCACTGCCAGTAGCTACGCTACCGCTGGAATAGCTCTCAGGGTCCTTGGCATACTCAAACCCCCTCACCATGATAAGGTGGAGACACCAACGAGGGGGTTACTGGTATATATGAAATTTTATCTACTCGAATTTTAATTCTCTGCACTTGTTAGGATTATTTACATAAGCTTGTAAAGGTCGATGGAAATGTTCAAAACCAACCAATGTACTGTCACGATTTAGAGGTGACTATAGACTGGGTGTGGATTGGTGAGTAGTTTTACTGACCACTTATACACACAACTAGGAAGTACAACTAATTATAGCACCATTGCTAATCTCCACAATTCACATATCACCACAGCACCTGCTAAGCCTTTTTCTAGCCTGCTGTGTCTCACCAGCCATTCCCTAGCAACGGCTTCTAACAGTGGAGATTCTTCAGCTTCACACGCTCAAGTGCTTTCTTCACATCTCCCCATGCAGAACTCAACTGTCAACTGACATGACTTGGTTGCACCATCTGTCTCCAAGATAACTTCTTGGCACGGACCACATAGAAAACCTAGTTCTTCTACTGTTGCGTATTCATTGCTGCAGGAACATGCTTACAGAGTTGCTGCCTAGAAACGGGTTGCATAACACCGTTTATTAAGAATCTGCTGCTCATGACCATTACTCAGCAAAGGGTCTACACGCTACAATATGTTATATTCATAATATCACTAGTTGCCCTTTTCTGAAGCTGGTTCATTCGTTTTTGCTTAAATTTTAAGTTGGGCTCTGGTTTTATGGTTTGTGAAAAGAATATTACACATGGCCATGGGTACAAAGTGACATTTAAGAGGCTGAATAAGTTCTTTCATTTTAATTCCTGCTGATGATTTCTCACTTTCTTGGTTAACATATCATGACTTACGTTATTTCAGTTGTTCAGAGAGAGGTATTTATACCATTGCATTTATTGATGGTTTGCGCTGCAGTAATGCTGTGTCTATCTATCAAATTAAAGAAGTATCTGACATTAATATTGCAGAGCAATCCTGCTCTAACTAAGGCACATTTTAAATTACACTGCAGCCAATATGAAAGACAGAAACATTTGGAATGACTGTAAGTGAAATATTGGGTGTCACTGAAAGCTGAAACGAAGTCTGTCCATGCAAAATATGTGCATGGTAAGCAGATAAACTATGTGATGTTCTGCAAACAAACAAATCTGTGATACAAGGCTCTCACTGATGTGAAAAAATGTTTAACAGTGAGGGCTCAGTGTTTCCAGAGGAGATACTATTAAAATACTGTCCTGTCACATCCGTGGATGTTGGGGGATCCTCTAAGCATACAAACTTATTCTGACAAACACTTGCCACAGACTCATTCCCAAAGGTGCAGAAAAAGAAAAACACTGTGACAAGCTAAATTGCAACCAAAAAGAAGAGTGAAGATGAAAACCTACAGAACGAAAATCAGCAATTTGCTATATGAATTATGCAAGTGCGCATGTCATTTAATAGCATATTTTTGCATCTTCAGATCATATTTTGTCATTTTTTGGCACATATATATTTATATTTACAATTTTTTGTGAATAAAATCCAGTGTCTAGATACTGCAGTAGTCATGTAAGCTGAGGTTACAAAATGCAGTGGCAAATGAAATGTGGAAGACGTGACCAATATAGCCATACAAACTTGCAGAGGGGGCAACTGTATATGTGGAACACCATTCTGAATGCTAAAGAGTGAGTAAGATTCGAGGTTTTCATGGTGGTGACTGTGAAGAATGCCGTCTTCTGGGATGTGGCATCACGTAGATCTTGTGTGAACTGATGTTTTGGAGGAATGTATCACCTCCATCTTCAGGGTAGAAAAATCCATGAGCGAAGAACCAGCATGAGCAGACTGAATAACATTAATATCTCCCACAATGTCATACATATGAAGGTACACAATATTCTCTGCAAGTGTGTGAGACCTTTTAAGAGCAATTCATGAAAGTGCCAAGAAGTTACTGAAATTTCTTGGATAAAACAAAGACTGAAGTGTTTCAATACATTTTTGCAGGCTTCATGAGAAACAACACATCACAATGCATATGAAAGTTTTGATTAAAGTAACATATATTCTATTTAGGATCTGAGGTTCTCACTGACTGCTCATTCTGAATAGCCACCTGCTCTCGATGGTTTCTTGCTCAGCTGATTTTTGACCCTGAAGATGGAGGTGATACGTCCCTCTAAAACGCTGGATCATGTACAGACTACACGGTGCTATATCCAAGAAGATGGCAAATTTTGTATATTCTATTTATTTTCTTGCGTTCAAGGAAATGTCTGCATGGATGAGCATATCTGACAGTATTATATCAAAACCACTGGAGAAAGTACAAGTGTGCAAAGTGAAAGATATGACAGAGAGCTGCTGGACTCACTGTGTCCAGTGACACAGTGAGTACTGAACATTATAAAACAACATGTAACAGACAGAAGTCAAAACGTAATATTAATGAGTACCATTTTCACGTTGCATGTATACACAAAATATAGGAAGAATGACTCCCATAGCGGAAGAATGATATAATACACGATTTTGAAATACGACGTATAAGATGATAAATCTTAACAAATTTTAATATATATAAATTTTATTATAGTGCATGAAGAATATATATTTCAAATCATTTTATAAATGACACATGATGGCGAGCAGTGCCATAGTTTAATGTAAATAACACACCTGAGGATGGCGCAGTGATGCCGAAACATGTAGTGAAGTGACAAGTGAGATTGTGTGCACTAGAAGACGGTCAATACATATACATCATGGACGCGAATCAGTGCAACATGATGCTAAAATACAACATAATTTAATTTTGGTTTAAAACTTAATAAAGTTGTTGATACTGACTTGTCAAGAATACGTGACATGTTGGCTTTCACAGCACTGAGAATAGCTTCCTTCATGGTTGGTGTTTTCTGGAAAACATCATCAAGACTGTTCACATCACTCTCCTTGTCCTGTTTGTACATGTCGCCGTAGAATTCCTGTCGCAACTGACTCTTCTCGAATGCACTTGCCCATGTTGAATATGTGTGTTCAAGAATGGGAGCAGCGACCTGTGTGTACAGAGTACAGTCAAATGTTCAGCAATTCAATTTTGTAACAATTCACATTTATCATCTAACACCCTGAAGATTACAAACTGTCTCACGTGAGGTTCAAAAATCCAACAACCACAGTCAGGCTGCCATTGTTAAACCTCTGATTACTGAAAGCAACACTCAGATGCATAAAAGATGGTGTCATGACCAGAAAATCTGGACATCATACAACTGGAAACACAGGTGTGGTGTGGTATGGTCAGATGAGTTGTCCTTCACACTGATCCCTGCATCAGGGAGAGTTTGCATTTAGAGAACACCCAAGGAAGCCTACAATCGAATGCCTGCTTCCAATAGTGGAAAGTGGGGGGGGGGGTCTGTGATGGTTTGGGCAGCAGTATCGTGGTACACCATTCTGTTACCCTTCATGGCTGAATTACGGCAAGGGGGTATGTGGACAAGTTGGGTAATCAGAGGCATCCCATGCTCCAGATGTTATTTCCGAACAATGATTCAGTTTCCCAAGATGATAATGCCACCATTCACACAGCTGGAACTGTTCAGTCATGGTTTGAAGAGCATGAAGGTGAACTTCAACATCTTCCTGGTCAGCAAAATCACCATATATGAACACCATTGAATCATTCTGGTCAGTACTGGAGCCTAGAGTGAGGAACAGATTCCTGTGTTCAACATCTCGAAAGAAACTAGATGTTCTTCACGAAGAATGATGGAAAATTCTTTTACAGACTGTTCAAAATTTGTACGAGTCCATTCCAAAAAAGGACTGCAGCTGTACTAAAGCCAAAAGGTGGTTCAACACCATATTAATAAAGAAATGTGTATAGTATCTGAGGTGTTTCCATTAACTATCCAACCCCTGTAAATACATTCAACCTTTCACATGAATTTTCACTTACTTCTATCTAAAAACTGTCAAGTTTCCTGTGATGTCATTCACTACAAGCAAGGAAACTAACAGATATATATGTATATTCTTTTTCACATAATCATCTGACTGGAAAAATATCCAGATTGATGGAGATATTCATAATGTACAATACAATATGTATCTAATGCCTGTATTTTCTCAGTGTATTCTACAAATAACACAGGAACTTACAGAATGACTTGTAAGCTTCACCACCTTTCCGTGAAGAGAACGTATAATGGCCTTCCTGGACTCATGGGAACCATACTTCAACATTCTTTTCACACAGAAGCAAGCATATCTGGACTGAAGCATGGCTGGCACATGAGGTACAAGCTCTTCTGTAATTGCTGCTCGCAAATCAGGTGTTCCAATTTTTAGTAACCACTGAATTACTCGAGATAAGTCATGAGAATATACAACCTAGGAAAATAATTAGTCTTAAAACATGAAATACATTTCTCCTATGATAGCGTTAATATTAACTTAAGTAACTGTGACAACATGCAGGATGTAGATCATACTGTAGAATTACTTCTTAAATTGAATACAAATACAAGAAAAATTAAAAGACACATTTCAGACTGGTACATCCTTTTAATTGAAAACCACAGTTTCTGGATATTTTACACTTAGTTCCTCAAGGCAGGGAGCCACTTTACTTATATTCAGAAGTTCCAGCTGATTTCACAGAGCTGAACTTCGCAAAAAACTAACAGCAGTATTTGCTACTGTATCACGTCTCACTAAGTTACAGACATACAGGGCAACTAGTCTAAGGGCCAGCAAATGTGTGACCAGAGGGACTGACACGCTGAACATCTTAGATGACAAACATGAAGGTACTGAATGCACTGATTGGCCACATGATAGCAAAGAAAATCCAGAAGTCAGTCACTCATAAGATGCTTTTGAGCAACCACCCAAGCCCACAGAACTAGTCTACCATGTGTGTTGAAAGGGAAGATGAGGAAAAAAAAAACAGTAAAGCTATCCCTGTACCAGCCCGTGAATGCCCATAGGGTTGTGAGATGTTGAGGGTCCCACATTATCTAGACAATTGGCTCAAAGATGGCGGTAAGGTTGTCAGCCTTATGTGCCAGCCGCACTTTACTCCCCAGGAAGATTCATGGTACTCATTTCTGTTAGAAGGTGAGTGAACCCCAGGGCCACAGTGTGGCTGGAAGGATTAGGTCAACTGAAAAAATCCAATGACCTCATCGGTACTTGAACTCGTCACCTTCCGGCTTGTAGCATAGCCCCTCAACCAACTAAGCTACCGCGTGCCCTCTGAAAGGAAAGGGAAGACAAGAGAACAAGTAAAACATCACTGGCTAAATAAAGGTGGCAAGGAGTGTTACAATTTGACTGCTGAATGAAGATAATTTTGGTGTTATACAGACATCAAGTGAACCACTGGAAACATCAAATCGGAAGACAAGAGATTCATACTCCCACATTCTAAGGAAATATTGTACAAGCAACTGTCAGCAGAATTCACTCGGACCAGGCTAAACAAATGCAATATTAATGAAGCAATTTATATGAGTGGGCTATCAGCAATGCAGCTGAAATGGGATTCAACAAATTCAGGCAAGCAGTAGTTGGATTACAATGTTCAAACAAGCGAGCTCTATATGAAGTGGAAAGATTACAAAACCTATGTAAGACATGAGATTTTCACAGTGGTAACTATGAAAAATACCATCTTCTGGGATGTGGAGCCACGTAAATCTTGTGTGAACCAATGTTTTGGAGGAATGTCGGTTCGCACAAGATCTACACAGTGCCACATCCCAGTAGACGGCATTCTTCAACACAAAATCTGTTTCTCAGACACTATACCAGAAAACTTCAATTACTGTTCAAGCACCTTGCTTCTTTTTTAAAACAAGTCATTTTTATTTTATTAAGGATATGATAATGGTATGCACTGAATATTAGCATGTTGTTTTCAAGCTTTTAATGACTGAGTACCCCTGAAACGGTTTAATAAATGTCTGGTACCCCATGCAATAGAAAACCTGTAAAATGCACATCTTAATTCTCTTAAACCCTTGTGGTCTTATGTTGGGCTGAATCTGCACTTTAAATTCTGCATTCCGGTTCTACGTTGGACTCAGTCTGCCACATGTTTTATGAATGTTATAGACATTCTGTTTGGAGAAAAAATATACTTAGTTTTCTCTGTGTTTACTTCTAGACCAACCTCTTTACATGTGTCAATTAAAGACTGTGTGTTTTTATTTATGGTATCTACATTATCACCCAGTAGATTCACAGCATCAGCATAGGCCAACAGCTGATGTGTCCCATTTAATTTCAGTCCCACCTGGTTTCCCTGGACCTTCCTAATGGCATATTCTAAAGCAAAGTTGAAAAGGAGTGGCAATAAAGCATCTCCTTGTTTTAGCCCATTCTGAATAGGAAATTTATCAGACAAATGTTTATCAACACTGACTTTAATATACGTTTTGTTTAAACATATTTTAATCAACTTAACTAGCTAGGGGTCTCCCAAACTCTATTAGAATATTGTACAATACTTCCCTCCTAACTGAATCATAGGCTTTCCTGAAGTCTACGAATAGCTGATGTACGGTCTCATTGTACTCCCATTTTTTCTCCAATATCTGACAAATGCAAAAGATCTGATCGGTAGTTGATCTGTTATGTCAAAACCCACACTGATGATCCTCAATAATTGCATATATATATTGACTTAACCTTGAGAGAAGAATATTGGATAGAATTTTGTATGAAGTTGATAGCAGTGATGTCCCCTGATAAGTACTACAGTCAGTTTTATCACCCTTCTTGTGAACTGGTACAACAAAAGACTCCTTCCACTGATCAGGCAATTTTTCCTTATGCCAAATAGAATTAGATTGTGGATCTTAGAATGAAATATTACGCCTCCTGCTTGAATAAGTTCTGCTGGAATTTGATCACTACTTGGTGATTTATACCGTTTCAATTTTGCAATAGCACTTTCAACCTCAAAAGGGCTAGAATCAGATATTAACAGCTCAGCTGTATGGATTTCTATCTGCCTAACATCACTGACCCTGTGTACATTCAATAACTGAGAGTAGTTCCTCCACCTATTCAAAATGTTGTGGGAATCTATTTCTGTGAATTCTATGACAGACTTTTCAGAGGGTCTACATATAATTTTCTCTGTTGTTATATCCCAATGGCATCTTCCAGCCGGCATGCACGGGACAGCAAACAGATCCATGAACAATGGCATGATGACTCAGATTTTTCATTGAATTTTGTCAGGATTCAGACTTTGATATACAGTAGAACTTGGTTATAACGTCATCAAAGGGACCTAAAAATAGTGTCGTTATAAACGAATGTCGTTGTAACCGAAATGGGCATTTCCACAGTAGCCTTATGTTAGTCACGTAAAAATCTACCAAAAACCGAGTTAAAATGTTGCATTTTTTAGTGAAATACGTAGCTAAGTACAGACTAACGTAACATTAACGTGGAATTGCCCAAATGTGTAATATCAAAGACATATTACAGCGCTTTTCACTGACAATACACACAATATTTCACGAATCACTTTAACTTTCTCTTCAATGCTTAAAACTTTCCTTTTCATTGCCATGTTTTCGCTACTGCACTTCTCTGGGTTTAGGCAGGAACACTATAGGGTAAGTAGACAATGTGAGGTCCTGTTAGACGAGTTTCTAGGAAAGGAATGCAGTTAACAACCTGCCGCGTCCTCTTGCACTATTCACGCAGTCCCACCCCACACCCTTGTTTTCGCATAAAACCCACGCTCCTCTTGCAGCCCGCAGTAGTATTCTTCCAGGACAGTCACGTCAGCAAGTAGAGAAAGTGAGGGTGGGCAGACACATCGAACTTTCCCACGATATCAGAGAAATTCAGGAATGAAAATTACGTTACATGCGAGGTTGATGTATTTGTGCGTGTCGTACTAAGCAAGGTATAAAAACAGTTGCTTTATGAGGACTGAGTTCGTACCATTGAATATTTGACGCAATAGACAAGGTGTCGCAGAAACTGATGTTGCTATAACCAAGTTTTACTGTACTTGATCGTACTGACCTTGATGTAGATATAAGTGGGCTTAATTTGAGTGACAGTTGTAGTAATTCTGATGATGGTCAGGTAAGTGGAAATGTAAGTGGTAATGATGGTGGTTTTAGTGGTGGTTACAATGAAGACAATTGTACTAAAGACTGTGATGAAAATAACCATGATTTCTATATCACACCATTTCATGCTTCACCTAGTTGTAAACCATCATGAAATGGATGAATGCCTCTTTCTACACATAACTTCTCATGCTCTTTTTAGTGCAACTTTACTTGAGGAAATAGCTGCTGAAACTAGCAGAAATTTAATTAAAAAAAAGACTGTACGATATGAACTGGCAGTCAGTGAAACTTCAAATTTTGTTCCCCTTCAGTTCTGTAAGAAAGTGACTGAAAGATTTGTAGGAAACATTTGAAACTAAACGATCCAAAAGAGAGGAAGACCAAGTTCAGATGTAGAAGACTGACTGAATGGCATGAACATGCACATAGATTGTAAAGGGTTCTGACAATGGTGTATAACACTCAGAATCACTGGATTTTTGGGCTATGCCCATTGTCCAGTATTCTAGAAACCAGAAAACACAAAGTTTCAGAAAGTGGATCTGTCTGCATCCTCAGATGAAGGGGGGAAGACTGGTCCAGTGATTGAGGTTAGCTCTTTCTAAAGCACCCAGACCAGTGATTGAGGTTAGCTCTTTCTAAGGGAGCCAACTGAGCAGGTATCTTCCTCCCACCTGAGGACAGAAACAGATCCAGTTTCCAAATCGTTTCCTAGTTTCTACAATACTGGATGATGGACAAAGTCCAAAAATCCAGCAATTCTGAATGAACATGCATGTTCAATCGTCCAAGTTCAACAGATGCAGAAGACCATCTGAATGGCAAACTGCACCTATTTCAGGCACATGTTGGGAAGGGAACAAGGAATTATGCAGTTCACTGAAACAGAGAAGGGAAAGGAGACAGAAGAGGAATATAGTTTTATTACGACTCCTTTTTCAGAAGCCAGCAGTTGTTCCACTACTGAAGACTTTCCTAACTCTTTATGGAACCAAAAGGTGAGTCTCTAATAACATTCCAACATCATTACAGTTGAGGGGCTTCCCCTGTTCTATGGTGGCCAGACACCAATTTGCCCTCTCTTAAGTGTCCAAGGTAGACAGGACTCCAACTAACAAGTGTTTTGCTATATATCATACAGTGAAGAAGAACCATTAGGTATGTAGCAGATAGAAATATTTTATATCTGATAAAGTTACAGAAAAAATATTCCACATTTCCAGTAGAAAATTATAATTATTTTTCACGCACAGCAATCCACAAATGATATATGCATTTTCAACTGTGATTATGATTCTTTATCTGCAGTGGTTTCATCATTTACTATTCGTGTTGTGTTCATTTTACAGTGCTGGTCTCAGTCTTCTAATTACAAACTCCCTGGAAAGGAAATACAGCTTGAAGATTATGACATCAAATGCTTACAATTGTATGTCTGCATGAAATTTGAGATGTTCAAATGTCACCAAAGTCATAATCAAAGAACTGGGTTTAATTTTATTCTATGATGAATGAGAGTAGATAGATTGGCGCCATTCACTACATAACTAGCGACAGCAGTACAATCCATAAAAAAAAATATTTCATAGTCAGTATTCAACTCTGATCCGTGCAGACCATATTTTCATCATATTTAGCAGTGTTTCTTCCCCTTCATGCAAGTTATAAAGAATAACCAACCAGTTCATAGTGAATAACAACAACATAGGGTTAATGCTGTTTTAATACAAAATGAATGCATAATTATGATTTTATTCTCATGAGAACTCCTCCGAATTCTGCTTCATTCCTAATACAAATCATATGGTTTTACTATTTTTTTTTTCCAATGACTCTTCCAGCCCATTCAGGGCCCTGACCTCTTATTCAGTTCCGTAATCATTTTTCACAGATGGTAGGACTTCTTGGGTGAGTGATCAGCCCATTGCAAAGCCGCTACCTACACACAGGACAACACAAACACAGAATAAACACATACACAAAATATCAATGCCCTGAGTGGGATTCGAACCCATGATCCCAGCATCCCTGGAAGTGAAGCCAGTGCATGCCTTAGACTGTGCGGCAACCGTAACTGGCATGGTTTTACTGTATGTCATATAATTACATACAGTACAATAAGGAAGAGCATACTGTAAATTCAACTGTTACATCATATTAGGTAATATCTTGAAATCTTTTACAATTACTATCCTATTCCTGTAAAAATCACATTATTAATTCTTCTGTAAAATTACATATAAGTTCACCGCAACTTAATTTGTTCTTACAGACTTCTCCATGTAAAATAAATTAGTGAACACTGCAGACCAGATATTTAAATGTATCATAATAACTGCACTGTTCTTTAACATTTTGTTGTTGTGCAAATATCTGCACAGTACTATGCATCATCTGTCTCTTTCTCTCACATGTATCTGTGCTGTCATGACAAGCAAATTTCAACTGTACATTCAAATTATGAGTATTTTTTCACAACCCTGCACAGCATATATGCAGCTGAAATTTTGTATATAATCATTTCTAGATGGGCCCCATAGTAAAGTAAAGGTATCCCTGTAACAGGCTGTAGAAGCCCATAGGGTTGTGAGATGTTGAGGTTCCCACACTTTCTAGATCATTGGTTCATAGATGGCAGTAAAGTTGTCAGCCTTATGCGCCCGCCGCCCTTTACCCCCCAAGAACATTCCAAGAATATTTCTCGAACTCATTTCTGTTAGAGGCTGAGTCGACCCCGGGGCCATAGGACAGCTGGAAGGATTACATCAATTGAAAAAAATCCAATGACCTCATCAGGATTTGATCCCACTTGTAGCATAGTGCCTCAACCAACTATGCTACCGCATGCCCCAGATGGGCCCCATGCATGAGCAAAATTTTGGGTGAGGTTTCAACCTGACCAACTGGAACATTTCCTTGTCAGTCCTGTTAGATCTCACTGCTACCTTTAACAATTGAAAAGCACATTACAAAAAATGATCTTAATGAAAGTCACAACAAAAATATGAAGAAAACATGAAAATGCAAACACATATGCAACTTCTGAGATGGAACCATATTTCAGTGTGCCATCTGAAAGAAAAGGTTATGAAATGCTGAATAAAACAACCAGTAATATATCCAAATTCCAGAAAGTGTCATGTGGCATCATAACCCTGATTACTCAGGTAACAATACCTGATACTAAAAGGTATGTACCACTATACGGTTTTATGAAAACGAAAAGAGCTTCAGCCATATCCTATAGTTAAAATGAAGATAACTCCTACCATACTCATATGGGCAAGCAGAGGACTCATTCATCAATAAATATGATCTGCCAAGTTGCAGGGTGATCACTATTTACCTTGTGCAGCTTGTTTCTTAATAAGCCATGTATTTCTAAGGTTAGTTTTTCCCGCTGTTCAATGGGACAATCATTTCTCCGAACCTCTTCCCACAGCTTTTTTGATTTATTAATAAGAGTGTAAATAGTACACTTCTGTTCCTTCCGTGTGTTTCTTAGTTCTTTCTTCTTCTTTTTGAACTCTGGCCAATTTGGCTTTTCTGTATAACAAACACATACAAAGAGCACTAAGACAAAAAGAGTCAATTTATGAATAAAACACAGCTGTTAAAAATTTCTTACACATACGTTCCGTAATTAATTTAATTTGCTTAGTGGGGGGTGGAGTCCAACTGGGTCCACTCAGCATGGCAGCCACTGATTGGACTATTGTAGCCTGCCCTGGGTGGTTATGATGATGGAGAATTTGGTGGACTGAAGATTGGCAGGAGAAATCGAAGTACTTGGAGAAAACCCACCCCAGCGCCACTTTGTCCACTACAAATCACACTTGACCAGACCTGGGATTGAACCTGGGCCAGCACAGTGGGAAGCTAGAAACTAATCGCTTGAGCTATGGTGCGGCCTATATGTTCAGTAAATAAATACCATACACAGCCAAATATAAGGCAATCCGTTATTTTTCCAACAGGAAAATAAGGGAAAATATTTTGGGAGAGAGGGAAAAAACTGAACATGTCACTTAGTTCTGAGGGTTGAAAGCAAATAGAAATTCATTATATTTAATCTTAAAGACCCAAAAATGAGGTGACCCCTCTTTTCTAAGCAGCAGTATTGGGGGGGGGGTACTTGCTTTATATTCTGGCTAATACAGTCACAGTTATCCCTAGTTATTAGAAGTAAATATGAGAGCCACCAACACAATTTATTATAAAAATTAATATTAAAATGTTTGATATTTGGTTTATTTACATCCCACTACATGTTTCAATCTGCAGCGATCACCATCTTGGATGAAGACTGTCAAAAATATGGAAACACCTCGTGAAATGTATGCCTGAATTGAGGTGTTTATTTTAGCGATGTTTGTAGGTGACGATGTCGTATCTGTCCAATAGCACTACCTGTACAACCTCCGCAATACGCTGCAAGCTTCATTTGTTGTCGAGACAGTGTTCTGTGCAGTTTTTAGTGCATCATGTCAGAGCTAACAGAAATCGAACGCGGGCAAATTGTTGGGGCCGGTATGGTGGGTTCATCCGTAACCAAGGTAGCCGAGGTTTTTGGTGTTTTGCGAGGTACAGTATCCAAGATGATGACCACATACAGGACTGGAAAAAGCACATCCAATAAATACCAGCGTGGATGGAGATGTGTGTTGTGTGATCGAGACAGATGAACATTGCGTAGGATTGTGACGAAAAATAAGACTAAATCTGCAAAAGTGACTGCTGAACTGAATGTCATGCTCACAAACCCTGTCAGCACCAAAACAGTACGAAGGGAACTCCACGAGCAGGGTATTTCTGGACGAGCTGCAATTCCAAAGTCACTCATCAGTGATCAAAATGCCACCAAGAAGAGAGTGTGGTGCCGATGTCACAAAATCTGGACTATGGAGCAATGGAAGATGGTCATTTGGTTGGATGAGTCCACCTTCACACTGTTTCCAATTTCTGGCCGAGTTTACCTCTGGAGAACGGCATCCCAAGCTTATGATCCAGATTGTTTGCTGCCAAGAGTGAAACATGGAGGGGGTTCGATCATGGTATGGGCAGCTATATCGTGATATTCTGTCAGATCCATCATTACCTTGCAAGGTCACTTCACTGCCAACGACTATGTGACCATTTTGGGCGACCAGGTCCATCCCATGGTGCAAACATTGTTCCCCAATAGTGACGCCATTTACCAAGAAGACAATTCCCGTTGTCACACAGCTCACATCGTCCAGGACTGGTTTTCTGAGCACTAAGATGAAGTGTCACGTCTGCCATGGCCCCCACAATCACCAGATATCAATATTATTGAGCCTTTGTGGTTTATTTTGGAGAGCAATCTGTGTGCATGCTATCCACCTCCATCATCATTAACAGAACTTGCCAATGTTTTGCAGGAAGAATGGTACAAGACTCCCTTGCAAATAATACAGGACTTGTATTTATCCATTCCAAGGAGACTGCAAGCAGTTCTGCAAGCCAGAGGTTGTCCTACTCCATAGTAGTCACGGTACTGTGATTTTTGTTGGGTGTTTCCATCTTTTGTCCATCCCCTGTACATGGTAAAAAGCAACCTGGCAGCCCATACTAAAGCTGAGTAACCCATATAGAAAGCTTTCATACATATACACCAATTTATATCTAGATACATACAGCAACTCTGTGAAGTAAGTAAAGCTATCCCCGTACCAGGCCGTGAAGGCCCATAGGGTTGTGAGACGTTGAGGGTCCCACATTATCTAGACAATCGGCTCAAAGATGGCGGTAAGGTTGTCAGCCCTATATGCCGGCCGCGCTTTACTCCCCAGGAAAATTATTTAATTAATTCTTGGTACTCATTTCTGTTAGAGGCTGAGTAAACCCCAGGACCTAGTGCAGCTGGAAGGATTAGGTCAACTGAAAAAATCCAATGACCTCATTGGGACTTGAACTCACGAACTCTGTAAGACACAAAAACCAGCCACCTAAAATATTACATACTTTGTATGTCGACCAATCTCCATCACACACCAAACAAACAATTTGTGTGCCCAAAGGATCAGAATCTACAAAGCTCGGCTCATCTATACCACAGAACAACTAGTACCCTAAACAAACCACTTCCCCCATTTTTATACTAAAATACTAATTGTTATCTAATTTACTTAAATTATCAGATTTTAACTTTTAGTGCATCTAACCTTTAGCAAAATATGATACATGTTATTTGAGATATAGCTTGTACTTACTTAAGAACTCAGATTTATAATATTATTGGAAAATGTAAAAAATAGACCCATTTTAATAGATAATTCAATAATGACCAACTGGGTGATACAGTTCGCTTGTGGACTAAAAGTCAAGGCATTTGTTTTGAATACAATAATGACATATGTATTCAGAGACCACCCGATCATGATCTGTCCATACTGAAACAGGCAGCTGGATGCAAATACTGCGAATATTAAACATTTAAATATAGGTTTTATAATCAACTGTTGTATGGACAGCTCTCAAATATACCTTTAATATACAATACATAACAGGATGCAAAAAATAAGGACATCTCCAATTACACATTCAAGTTCTACAATTTTAACCTTCTGCACTAGTGTGACAAAGACAGAAAACCTGTCTTTTCACATAATGATAATAATCAACGTATTAAATCCTTATTTTGTTTCTGTTGTGCTGGATAGAACTGTTTCGAGCACCTCTGTTACTGTAATAAAAACTGCATCTTTGTGTAATATTCTATTTAAATAGTAAATAGAACTAATTTTACAGTATGACTGAGAACCTGAAAATCATTTGGCCCTTCAGTGGGGACTGGCGAACACTCTTTTGTAAACTTGGGCAGACTCAACAAAGCAACAGTTTACATACACTGCAATTTCTCTTCAATACCAAACTGGTAAATCAATCAACAGCTATCAACCATGTTTGAGCATTGAATTTCAGTTGACTAATGATACCCTATGAAGTTTCAACTTCATGAATTTTGTGGCAGTTTGTGGCAATGCGTTTGAAATACAGTCTCTTGTGCTTTGAGAAAAATGTTCATGCCCAGGACTGATTCCATCCGCTTTTTCCTACATGAGCATTTGACATTTCAAAGAGATCAAGGATATCAAATACTGCAGTGACTCAATGATATAAAAAAATTTACAAAACCACACTTAATAAACTGAATTCTTATATAAAAAACTTCAACCTTCTTGTAGTCTTGTCAAGTGTAGCTCTGTGGTAGCAGCAAAGGGCCACAGCACACAATACCACAGCAGACTAGTTTGTAATTTCAAACCAAAACTGACAATGCAGCTACAAATATCTTGCACAGAAGTCAGCAGAAAGCAAAGCCTCGGTTCTATTAGAAACTCTGAATAAAATACTGTATTACTTTGAAGTCACATCCAGTTTTTAAATGAGGGTCTTAGGAAAAAATTAGAAAGGTGTATTTATTGAGAACACAACAATTAAAATAACACTTTTAAAGTGAAAAGTAATGGAAAATATACTAGAATAAAATGAAAATTTAAAATTTTCACTACATGCACATTCCTTTCTATCTTTTTTATTTAATCAGAAAGTTCGTCCAATGATCCTGCAGTCACACTTTTATTTTCTGAAGATGATACACCCTTGCCCCTTTGTTCATTGTCATTAAAAAGAATGTCATCTTTCATTCCATCTTCCACATTAGACAAAGAGCACTTTAAAAACGATTTTGAAATAATACGGACTGGCATTTCTTTCCAAGCTTCAGATATCCAGTCCACTATTACTAACATTGATGATTTCTTTATTTTGCCACTAGGTGTCAGTACTGATTGTCTTTATTTAGCCAGGCATCACAGTGTTTAAGGACAAGATGCCTGAATGGATTCCTAATTGACACATCAAGTGGTTGTATTTGACTGCCATGACACTATGAATTTCCACTAGATCAGTTTCTTGCTATGCAATGGCGTGGAAAACACATTTCTGCGGCACCAAATACAGACGCAACAACAAAAGAGCTGTTGTTTTTGTTGGTGGTGAGTAAGGGTTATAAGGAGGCAAAAGTTCAGAGCTCATTTCAGTTATGGGATATGTGCCAGACAGTATGGATGTAAGCAAACAGTTCTAAAATCCGAAACATCTACTGAAGATAGAGAACACTTTATGTGTGCCATAGTTATAGTGATATTTGGAGTGTGTAATTAAGTAAGACTGTTACAGTTACTGTGTTAAAATCTGTTACCAGAATTAGCATGTGCTGTAGTGGTTTGTAAAGAGTGAAAATTAGCAAGAGTGTTATAGTTACTTGTAGTTACAACGTGTAAGTGGTCAATGAATTCCATCACCAATTCAAAACCATGTCAATAGTCACCCAAAATTGTGACAACACCAAAGATACCAAATAAAAAATATGCTGATATATCATCTAATCCCTACCTCTGTGTATCTGACTGCAACATAAGAGCAAAATAATTTGTCACTCATCCATTTTTAAATACAATATATGAACCATAAGTGCAAATGAAGAGAAGTTCACATACAAAAGTACTTACCAGCTGCTTTTGTCCTCTTTGAATCTTTTCTAAGGGTCTCAGCATTTCTTTTCTTAGGCTTCCTTTGTTTCTTAGACTTAGGACTGTTTTTTTCTATCTTAGCTTTTGGTTCCTGCCCAGAATCGTGTGTACTGTGGCGTTTCCTACTAACCATGGTCATTGTTTCTGCATAAGAAAAACAAAAGAACCACTACTGTTTAAAGTATATACAGTAGTTTGTATTTTACAGTTCACGTATGTAAGAACTATTTACCAGCTATTTTCATCCTTTTTGAATCATTTCTAAAGGTTCCATCACTTGTTTTCTTTAGTTCCCTTTGTTTCTCAGACTTTGAAATGTTTGTTTCTACCTTGGCTTCTGGCTCCTGTCCTGTGTCAAGTGTACTGTGGTGTTTCCTACTTACAATGGTCATTGTTTCTTAACTTAAAACTAATTATGGAAATCTGAGGCAGGAGAATATAAATGTGAAAATGGTGAAGAGAAAGAAGGCAAAGTATGAAGACAGGGCACGGAGTATGGGAGCAAGAACCAACACCATTGGTGATTCTGTCAAACTCCTACACCCCTAGCTTTTGTTGAAATAATGAGACATACCTCCTATTATAAATCAGATACTCTCCCTCATCCATAAGGAACAAAGGGTATATTTTATGCACCGTACTTGTATTCTAATTTGTAATTAACATGAATCAAGATGTTTAAAATATTCTTGTGAATAATTATTTGAGTGACAAATATGAATGTGTCTTAAGATTCCGTGAAGGGACAAGATAATTCTAAATCTGCCATCCTTTATTGTTATTTTCCATATACGCCTACTTCAGAACAACAAATCTTATACAGCATTAAGAAAGGATTGTCTTATTATTCACCACTGGCCTATCCT
The DNA here is from genome assembly GCF_002891405.2 of Cryptotermes secundus. Lineage (NCBI taxonomy): Eukaryota > Metazoa > Arthropoda > Insecta > Blattodea > Kalotermitidae > Cryptotermes > Cryptotermes secundus. The sequence goes on along the minus strand of NW_019731281.1, from coordinate 54,993 downwards.
GCTTATGCTGAGTTACATCCCTTGTGCATACTGTGAAGCAAGACAAGAACTTGTGGAAGGGAACACATCTTTCTTAAAGATCCTGGTACAAACTTGTAGTAGTCTTTGTAACAAGCATGCATCACACAGTACATGGAACCATATCCCAAAGTTTGGTGAAATATTTTTTGTTCATCCTGTACAGAACTGAGTGACAGGATGACTGATGAATTGCAATGGACTTTGAAGGAAAGAATCGTGGCTTAATTGATGTTACATCCCAGCTATTTCATGGAGGGCCTGAGGAAACCCAAGAAAAATCTCAGTGAGACCAGCCAATGTCTAAAGTAAGACTTTAACTGTGTACCTATTGAATATGAGTCTACAGCATTAATGGTACATGAACCCACTTTGCACATTTGAAGAAATAACTCTACTTAATCCACAAGGGAATTTTAAAAATTCATTATGATACATGCTTGACCAACATAATCTCATGGCAGGGTCTTATGAACAGTAAAAGGCAATGATGAGAGAAGACTAATATTTGCAGAACCATGTTTCATGTGAACTGCATGATACATTCTGCTATAAAAGAAATTAATGAACTGTAAATTCCAGAAATAACATAATTTACAGAATAATAAAAATCTGGACATGTTGGGAGGATGAGCTCTGACAGGATGCCATATGAGACCTTCATAATGATGGAAGGACTGTAACAGGTCTCAATACAGCTGGTACTGGAAAGGAAGATGATGGTCATGATAAACAAACCTACTCCCCTTTCCTTTCCAATTAGCATGAGTCTAAGGTTGGTTGTTTCCAGTTTGGTGTTCCACATTTCTACTGCAAAGCAGACAGAAATGCAGTGACCAGCTATTACGCCTGTTTCATTTGCAACATATCTCTACATATTACACTATTTACCAAAGATGGGTGCAGCTGTACTAGCAAAATTAAGAAAATATTGTTCTTTACTACATTTAGAGATACAGGTATTCCTCATTTTATTAACTTTTGCTACAGTTCACAACTTATGTTCATAAGAAGTTTCTTTTTGCATAGGCAGAGAATTACAAACACAATACATTGGGAGATGGGGAGAAGCAGATATCCCCACATATGTCCTTTGCCCACCTATCCAGTCTGTCCGTGCACCTTGCTGTGAGTGTACAGAATCATCTGTGTTCTTAACAGTTACATTTTATCCACAAATATTTGTTATTAGCATCCATCAGACTACAAAACATATGAAAGTGGTTGTAAGAGGTGTTGATTACCCAAAGAAACTAACGAACAATAACGAAGCAGCATCTTGCATTGGATCAGCTATGAGAAAGTAATCATGAATAAAATAATGCAGCTTTATTTGCAACAATCAGTATCATAAACAGGTAATAGTACCCTTATTTTAATATCTATTTACTATTACAACACATGTTAAAACATATTGGGGGATTCTCTGGGACTTGTGCACAAGTCAGTGGCTTTTACAAGTAATGTGAATATCATTTTCAATTTATGAATTTCCTCTTTAAAAACAGTTTTCATGGAACAAATTAGCCTTGTGAATTGAGAAATACCTGTATACAGTTTTATATTTCTCCAACACAATTTAGTAACTGGCTAAACTGCATTATTAGCTTAGTTAAATGGAACATGTGTTATGTCAGTTTGCAAAGAAGCAGAAATACAACACAGATTTTGTGAAAAAGTTTTGTGGATGATGACTCATACTTCCATGTACCAAAGAGGCTCATAATATGTCACTGAATTATAAAACTTTTCCCTAAATAAATGATTTGACTAATGAGAAATGCCTGGGCTTGACCTCACAGTGGTACTGTAATACAATGTGTCTTTAAGTCAACCATTTAACTCAGCAAATTATGTTTTGCTCCATAACACTGTGACATGCAGGCCATTTCTAGAAAATGGACTGGCAAACACATTTCCGTGGAGATACGATTCTTGGACACAAACACCGCTGAGCGTTAAGTAAATGTTCCATAGGATATGAAAGTGAGAAGTGTAGGTGCTGCTACAAAATTAACACACATTTCCATGGAGGTGACTACTCAGAGGCCAACTCTGTACACAATAAAGGTTTCCATGTAAACAAACAAGCAACAAACATTTTCCTAGATTACTGCCAGACTATATTATCAGCTGTTCAGCTAAGAAGTGATTCATTCATAAATCTACAGGAGCTGCAGCAGAAAGGAGAACCATGAATGAATTCTTGAATGGTCAGTTTCGATGTAGTGTCGCTCTTTACCAGGGTGACTATAGAGGATACTATGGATCGGCTAGGACGACATTTCAAAGAAGATATTTTGAGAGACTCTTCTGCTATGTCCTGACCACCTCATACTTCATCTTCAATGGCCAGTTCTATGAACAAACTGATGGGGTGGTGATGGGCTTGCCACTGTCTCCGGTTATCGCAGACTTATGTATGGAGGAATTTAAAGAGAGGGTACTTGACTTGGCCCCACACAAGCATGGTTGCTGCTTTCGCTACATGGACTACATCTTAGTCATCTGGCCACATGGGCTGACAAGCTTAAGGACTTCCTGAACCACCTAAATAATATCAACCAGTGCATTCAGTTCACAATGGAGACTGAAATTGAGGGCCACCTCCCCTTCCTGGATATAGATATTTACAGGAGACCCAACGGTTCTCTGGGCCATAGAGTGTACCGCAAATCCACCCATACAAACCTCTAACTTAACACTGCGTCCCACCACCACCCTTCCAACAAGCAAGCTGTACTTTCCGCACTGGTGCACAGGGCTAGAGCTCTATGCGATCAAGACAACCTACATGCGGAGTTGGTACTCCTGGGGGATGTTTTCAGGCAGAACGGATACAACAACCGGCAGATCCACAGAGTTGTCAACCGTCGGCTGAACATCAGTCAGCCCAAAGATAAACCGGCCTCAGTCGCCTTCCTGCCTTATGTTGGGACTATATTCAACCATATTAGTAGAGTGCTGTCCCAGCACAACATCAAATCAGTGGGCCTGCCTCCAAAAAAATTATCTAGTTTCCTCCGGCCAGTCAAAGATAGCCTGGGACTAAGGACACCGGGTGTATACAGTATACCATGCAAGTGCAGCAAGGTCTATATTGGGCAGACAGGCTGTTCTGTGGACAAGAGGTTGAAGGAGCATCAGCGGCACATCCATCTTGAACATTCAGACAAGTCAGCTGTGGCTGAACAGAGCATCATTTTTGGACACCACATTCAGATTCAGAATACCTCCATCCTCCCTACCAAGACCAGTTATATGGATCGCATCATTAGGGAGGCCATTGAGAATGAACTCCATCCCGACAATATGAACAGAGAGGCGGGGTTTTGTCTCAGCAAGTCATGGAAGCCTCTCATCTGTTCCCTCAAGTAACCTCCGAAATACGGCAGCCCTATAGGCCACTCAGGTCCACCCCAGCCTCCGAGCTACAGGGTTAATGCCCTCCATTTAACCTTTCGTTCTCTCCCCCTAACACATAATCTATACCAGCTCTGGCCCACTACCTGCTGGCTATTCCACCAGACCCTTCCCTTCCCCTTCTCTACTATTTCCCTATGTAGCCACACTCCTTCTCTCCTTCTCTTATACAGCTGTGTTTACTTGACTGGACTCAGTCTGTTGCACCTGCTCTGCTGCTTCGCTCGCGGATTTCGTCTTGTCTTCTACCCTGAAGATGGAGGCGATACATTCCTCCGAAACGTAGGTTAACACAATTTCTACAAGGCGCCACATCCCAGAAGATGACTTTCTTCCAGAATGAATTCATTCGTAAATCAGAAGTGAGTGATTCGTAAATCAACAGGCATATGTAAAATAACTCTGAACAAAGTCAGCCACAGTAGAAAACAGACTAGAAGAGAAGACAGTTGTTGTTCAAGTCAGTCACTGATCAGACCAGAACAGATCGGATAACAACTGAGCTGAAGACAAATTTGAGTTACTGTAAACTGACAATGATTAAGAGTGATTGTAAAAGGTGTTAATAAATCTAATCATCTAATCCAGAACCTGTTATTATTGGTCCTGGAGCCATAAACACATGACAATACCATACATACATATTATGGAGTGAAATGGGGAATGGAAAAAACTACACAATCAGCTTCTTCACAGTTCTCATAGCATTGTTAGGATAGTTACGTCAAAGGGTTTACAAACCGTTGGGAAAACCTTTCACAAGACAGGTTCTTGATTATGGAACTGGGGCAATAACATTACTCCAACCATTACAGAAATGGGCTATGGGGATGTGTAACAAATTGAACTGGTTCCAGAAGGAATCCAGTGGTGGGCTTCAATGCTCTTGGTGATGAATGCTGTTGTTCTATAACCAGGCAGTTATCAGCCTTTGTTGTTCATTCAAAGTAGCTCTCTTTTCAACAAAGGATTCTGTATCAAATGAAGGATTCTGTTGACATAAACTTGTGTCAGGATAACATAATAAAGCTTTCAATTTTTAATTAACAGTGGAAAAACAAATGTAATGCCTCTTATAGGAAAAGATGTTATACGATAAAACACTATGATAACAGCCAATATAGCTGAAGAGGCAGTAAATTTTAACTATCTGGCATGGGGAAATACCATGCAAGTGTGATGAAGACACTAATAAATTGCATGAATTCCAGCACATGTGCAGTACAATAAATGGAACACTATGAAAAAACTCAGTTATGGCAATCCCTGTGCTAATGTGGTCTGAAAGCTGAGTACTAAATTGAGCTGACAGAAGATGGATTGAAAAACAGTATAAATGAAATTTCTGCGTGTAGTCTCTGGGCATTTTCTCCACGATCATGGATATAGTAAAACGGTAAGCATTCAAAAGAGAATTTTTAAATTACAAAACAAAAACCTATGGCATGAACATCTGCCAAGAAGGTAACATAACAAGCCCACTGGACATAGAAATGTACCACGACCCAAAATAAGCCTACAGATTCGTTCTGAGAGGGACGGAGCCTGGCGCTCACCCTGCAGCCGATGATAACGGGTAGCTGAACAAAACGTCATTGTTAATACTAAGGTCGTAGATACTGTGACCAAATACAAATTTTATTTTTACAAAATAATTTTATCATTATAATTTACAATTATATATTGTTTTATCAGTGTTTGTATTGATTCTTTATATATTCCTGTGAGAAAGTTAATATGTATTTATGGCTAGTGTATGTCTTATATTGTATTATTTTTATGTTTGACATGATTCATATTAATTGATCCCTAGCACAGCATTGTTAATTTAGATATAGGACTTTGTTCTGCTTTTGAATCTTCTTGTGATTTGCCTTGCCAGTATCTTGCTGACTTTGTTATATATATTTTTAACTTGTTTCAACAGCTGTTGGAGCATATCTCATTATCTGTTTTGAAATGTTCTATATCCAATGGTTTTATACCTGTAACTGGATCTATTAGAATATAATAAAGATATGATATGATATGCACCCATAAACAAACCATCACAGGAACGGATATAATAAATTATATTATACATTTAAAAGAAAACAGGTGATCTGCAGTACCTTACCATTAAAGCACTATCAAATAGTATCTATAATACTGAAATACAACACTGGAGCTTTTATAGCAGTCAAAAACAATACCAAACATATCTAAGTTAAGATGGTTACGATCGTTTACGACTGCTTACAATGTGAACTTAACAATTTTCGAGATATCGTACATGATCTACTTAATGGCGCCACCACCACAGAGAGTGGAAAACCGTAAACCCTGACAGGAATCAGAAAAGACAAAAGTCGGAAGTCAGTATTCCATGGAGAGGAGTACAGTTATAAATTTATGACAGGTTGGTAACCCTTCAGATGTATATGTAATATATAATTACAGTATTGATATTTCCATGTGCAATTTACTAGCGCCACTCAGCTGGAAAACAAAAATTTCGTGGGTCTCTGTTCGCCACCTGCTTTCCCGCTGGTTTCTTGCTCAGCGTATGCGAATCCGAAGATGGGGGCGGTATGTTCCTCGGAAACGCCGGTTCACCTGCAACGGACTACACCGCATTATAGTATACTAGATGTACCAGATGATTGTATTCTTCATGGGGGAAGCTTGTAACATGTAAGACTTAAGAACATTTTTGTCATCACATGAGGTTTGTACATACAGATTGTGATGTCTGTGCTTAAGGAGAAAATCCAAGAGAAGGTTGGAATGACCCTACTTTTACACTGCACTGTATTCAGCATTGAACCGTACAAGATCCACGTACATTTTCATTTTCATTTTTTCATTTCATTGGCTTCTTATATTATGCTAACTTTAAGAAAAGATCTACAAATAAATTTTAAGTAATTCATGCAAAGTAATGTAAAGTCCCCACCTAGAACTGGACGCCCATTATGATACTTTGAACATCTCAAGCCGTAAACAAAAACACAACTCTGTGGTTTTTGTTTGCAAACGAACTATGCACTAACTTCGCTGACAAGCGGCTGCCGCTCAGTACAACTCAAGCTCTAGTACTGGTCAATTAAGAAACTTGACATACTAAATGGTACTTCTGTATATAATTTAAATTTAGGTGCTTGGTTGTCTGGGATACGATGTCATGTAAGCTGGTAAATTGGCACCAATATTTCATAGGAACTGGCTGCCTTCATCTTAGGGGCAGATGTGAAGCTGGAGGCATCAGGTTCCTATTTCAATGACCCACCTTCTGGTGCAGGTGTACTTCAGAGGGTATTGTTGTATATGGAGGCTAACTTGTTAACATTTAATAAGAAATATTGTCAGTAAAGGCAAAATGTGAAAATTAAGTTAAAACTTGTGACAGAGGCTGTACACAAGGGAAATATGATAACTTGACCTCTACCCGGATGTATTTGTACATTGCTTCCAAATTTACTTAGTTTCTCAGCCCAAGGGCAAACATTTAATATGGTATGTGACCAACTTGGAATAACATTTTACCACCCCTGGGTAAAGTCTAAGAACAGGGCCAAGGTACTGTAAGACCATCTCCATATACATATCCTCGATTTGTACTGACTGTCGTCACGAGGGGAAAGTTCAACGGGAAATTCCTAGAGAAAGCACCCCTAAGAAAAGTATATAAACCCCAGGAAATCAGCTGACGACAGTCTTCTGACCAGGCACTAAGAGTCGGGACTCTGTGCTGTTTAAGACTTGGCCGGCGCCATTGGCCTAAGGCGCTTACCTGATTTCTCTATTGTACATGTCATTTGTATAATAAACCACTTGTTTTAAGCTAGTCTCCAGCAAGCTGTCTTTCAACCACTGCAGACAGGGAACTACGGCTCCCTCTCGGCCTAATCAAACCTCCCACAAGTTGGGATACGACATTTACTGGTGTCAGATGTGGGGTGTACGCTGAGGTCTTCACGACAGTGTAGGAGACAATGTCTTGAAATGTTGGAATAACATTTGCAAAATAATTTGCCTCTTCTGACATCAAAGTGTATATTTGTGACCTTATGAAAAAGTGTAAGCAAATGCATTAATGGTTTAAAACTGCTCTACATATTGATATGTCCGATTAATTATTTAATCAAGTAACTAAATTGGAAAACAATAACAAAAAATACAACCACAATTAACAGCATTAGATATCAGCACTTCATGTTGGCCCACAGCAAGTGTTATACAGCGGAACCCTCCATTTATGTTCCTTAGTTCAAGGTTTCCCCTCTTTTAACATTCAGTTTCAAAGAACCAAAGTTCAGAATCTCACTGCTAAATATCCTCCATGTGAGACTCCTCAGTTTAAGTGTTCAAATCCAGTGCTGCCTGAAGAAATCTTAGATGGGGGTTTCACTGCATGGCCTGTGCCCTAAAAAGGTTGCTGACCTTAATCATGCCTGTGTTTTATGATGTACTGTTTCCTTCAGAGCCATTTTTAGAATCCTGGTAAGTTAAATTAAGGTTTCATGTAAAGCAGGGGTTATAATCAGATTTGTAAGCATCAAAATTAAATTCATGAAATAATTTTAATATGGATCCCCCCATTACTGAAGGTAGTCAAACTCTAATGAGTATTTTTGGAAATGAAACATGCAAACAGACAATTGGCTGCACATGACCTTCACATTATGCATTCACTGTATGCACTCTATGCAAGGAATGTGTTAAACCCTGGTCTGTAAGTTAAAGTGATATTACAATATTGCCTTGTGGTACACAGCTTTCATGGACTACTGATAAATTGCTTACTAATAGTATTCTGCCAAATGCAGAGGCTGTTCCATTGTTATGAAATGAGGATGATTTATGTGTACACCACAGAAGAGGACTGGGGAGGAAACTACTGTAAAATACTCCACCATTTGTCTGGAGAGACTGAAAACCGTAAAAAAAGATAGGATATTCTGCACTCTAGTCAAGGCTATAACCTGATGCCTTTTGAACACAAGTTACTAATGGTGCCACTTTGAGCCAACCTGCTTAATGATGTTCATACGATGTTAACATCTACTGCATTTCAAACACACTGCCATTCACTCGCCACATACAAAATACAAACTATACCAATGAAGTGACCGCCGCTTGTTGGTGAAGTTAGTGCCAACTTTCTGAGAAGTAGTAGGTCTGGGAACAGGGTTCACTCAGCATCGTGATGATAATTGAGAAGCTGTTTCAAGGTCTAGAAAACGGAGATTAATGGCAGTGGGGATCCATTGTGCTGACCACGTGACACCCTCTATCCGCTAAAGTTGGCACTCGCCATATACACTGCAGCTATTATCATCAGCATCAATAAATCATGATGGAAGCTGACCAGAAAAACATTAACACCGGGGTGGGAGAAAGAATAATAGTGTAAAATTCGATGTCTCAGAATTCCTGTCAGAGCATAAGAAATGTGTATGTTTATCATTTACATTTATTTTTCACTTCACGGATCCAGTCATCTCCCTCAGCCCTATTATCTGGGGAAAGGTGATTCTGAATCCTCTGTTAGTATGGGGCTAGTGACTCAAATTTCAAATTGGGGATTATTGAAAAGCAGTGCTTGGCCAACTGGACCACTCATATGCACCATTACAATAGTGCAGTGCATGGCCAATCATGATTAAGTATTTATCAGTACACATGGATGGGTACAGTTGAGAACAGAAAGGATCACACTGAAATTAGTGGAAGTATTATAATATTCTGGATACAGTATAGAAAAATTACCAGCAGCTACAAAAAATTACTGAAGGAAATTATGAAACAAACTATAAATATATTTATTTTTACAAGATGATTTAAATTAGTGTGTAAAACAACTATTTCCTACTACTGTACGAACATCCTTGCAACAGGGAAGTGAGCAGATGGTGTTCTTATTTATGTTATAAATTAGCTCTCATTCCTTCGAAAGGAGAGACAGAACAGAATAGGTTTGCTGTTGACTTCAGGTACAGTTCTCTGAATTATTACACTCTCTTCAAGTACTTACATTTTCGTGTAACTACATAAAGAAGCAGAGATAACTTTATTTTTTTACAGCATGAGATTCAAATCATGTTCAATTTTCAAACTGGGTTTGATACAAAGATGTTGGCATAAAACATTGTCTCAGAGGGGGGCCATGGCAGAAAAATTTCAGTTACATGTTTGTCCTTTAGTAAGTCAGATCCTCCACTTCTTCACATACATCTGTAAATATACAGCACCACTTACTGTTGAGTGCAGCCATTCTAAGTAGTTGGAGCCGTGGCCGCTTGAGGGTGGCACATCTCAGGTTGTGGCGTGGTGGTACCTGTGCTCGCCAGGGAGCAGCAGGATGGTTGCTAGAAAGCAAGGGGGTGTAACTCCCATAGCGGAGAGGGAAACATGCAGACCAGCCATCTGTGTTCAGCTACATGAACTAGATAGTCTGGAAATGACTGGAATCGGTCATAATACTTACTTACTTACTTACTTACTCATGGAGCTGAGCCCTTCTTGAGGAGCCGCCAATTCTGCAGCTACTCAAGAATTTCCCAGCATTTCACGGAACCCAAAGGTCCATCACCATGTTCACAAGAGCCCTCCACTGCACCCTACCCTGAGTCAGTTATATCCAATCCATACCGTCCCATCCTGTCTCTAAGATCCATTGTAATATTGTCCACCCACCTACGCCTTGGTCTTCCCTGTGGTCTCTTTCCTTCTGGCTTTCCCACCAATATCCTATACGCATTCCTCGTCTCACCCATTCATGCTACATGACCGGCCCACCTCATCCTCCTTGACTTGATCATTCTAATTATACTTGGAGAAGAGTATAAGTTATGAAGCTCCTCATTATGAAGTTTTCTCCAACCTCCTGTGATTTCATCTCTCTTTGGT
>NW_019731281.1:38161-44523 GCF_002891405.2 Cryptotermes secundus | reverse complement strand
AAAGTTTGTGTGTTTTTCTTTATGGTATCTACATTATCACCCAGTAGATTCACATCATTGGCATAAACCAACAGCTGATGTGTCCCGTTTAGTTTCAGTCCCACCTGGCTTCCCTGGACCTTCCTAATTGCATATTCTAAGGCAAAGTTGAAAAGGAGTGACGATAAATCATCTCCTTGTTTTAGACCATTATGGATAGGAAATTTATCAGACAAATGTTTACCTACACGGATTTTACTATACGTTTCGTTTAAACACATTTTAATCAACCTAACTAGTTTCATGGTTATCCCAAACTCTATCAGAATATTGTACAATACTTCCCTCCTAACTGAATTGTAGGCTTTCTTGAAGTCTATAGCTGATGTACTGTCTCATCGTACTCCCATTTTTTCTCCAATATCTGACGAATGCAAAAGATCTGATCTGTAGTTGATCTGTTGTGTCAAAACCCACACTGATGATCCCCAAGAATTTCATCTATATATGGACTTAACCTTGAAAGAAGAATATTGGACAAAATTTTATATGAAGTTGATAGCAGTGATATCGCCCGATAATTACTACAGTCAGTTTTATCACCCTTCTTGTGAACTGGTACAATAATAGACTCCTTCCACTGATCAGGCAATTTTTCCTTATGCCAAATAGAAGTAATCAGATTGTGGATCTTAGAATGTAATATTTCACCTCCTGCTTGAACTGCTTGAATAAGTTCTGCCGGAATTTGATCACTACCTGGCAATTTATACCATATCGGTCATAATACACCCATCGCAAATAATCAAATCGCATAAGTGTCAGCCAATCAGAGGATCGCAAATTTCGGTTGAAGGCTATGGGCGCTTGTTTCAGTAATACTGCGTAGTTTCTGTAAATGTGTGTATGCCGTTAAGGTATGTTGTCCAACTAATTAGATTAATTGGTAAGTAGGGACTTTGATTTGATGTTGTGAAATGAGAGTCTACATTTACGCATGAATTTACATCTGTGTGTTACTTATGTATATGGATTATGCGTACTACGCCCAGTGAAATTACAAACAAACATGACGTCAGTGTTACTACGATACTTCATCCAAATCGTATTTCTGTATTTTAAGCATCTTTCGGTGTAGTCTAAAGAAGGACCGTAGAATCTCAAGAAAGTGAGAGTGTACCATGATTCTGTTATAATTTTTGTATTGTTTCTTGCAGTATAAATGGGAAGAAAAAAAATTTGTTCTGCTGAAGCATACACGTCTTCCAGTGAAGAAACTGAATTGAGATTCCTCAATTTTCCCAGAGATTCAGCATGGTATGCGCCAGATCTGAAATATTATAAAACATACTGTAATATTTTGGCGAATGTTATTAAAGGAGCTAAAAATCTTCATTATAATCAATTAATTTCTAATTCTAGTAACAAAATGAAAGCCACCTGGAGCATTATAAAATCAGACACAGGTAGAAAAATTAGTAATGCAGGTCAGTTTTTAAACATTGATGGGAAGTTAACTGATAATCATGATGTGATTACAGATTCTTTTAATAATTAATTTCGAACAGTAGCTGGACAACATCAATACCAATAATGTTCATCAGCATTTTCTGTGATTTGAAGAAAACTTTTGACACTGACAATATCTGTCGGCCTATCTCTCTATCTACCTCTCTCTGTCTAAAGTAGAATTTTATGGAATAGTTGGTAAGGCCAATGCACTGATAAAATCCTATGTGAAAGATAGGTACCTATTTTACTCATTGGAGAAATAATTGAGCTCCAATATTAATTAATGATCTTGGTCTGTTATATGCTGGATGCCTAGTAGTATACTTTTATGTTTCATTACTGTAGTCTTGTGTCATTAGTGTGCTGCATTCTTTCACATATATATTTTAAAACTTTGTTAATGATTTACTCTCTGTGATTTGTCTTTGATAATATGTGTAATTGTTATGGGTTAATTGTAATTAATTTTTATTTATATCATTGATGGGACTTGTCCTGTTGTCTTAGACTATTACTATATCCGCTGTTCTTCCAGCCGTGTAAGGATTAATGGAAAGTAATTAAATGAATGAATGTCTGTTTTAGTGCATGATGTAATGTAGCACCTACACCATGTTTGTAATGTTTACTGATGAATTATTTCAATGTTTTGAGATAATATGTAATACTCTTACAGGGCTATGGTATGGGCAGGAAGAGTTGGGTTGTCCTGTACTACTGATTCTGCTAGAATGCTGCACAATAAAGTTCTGTGCAACAAACATTTCTCTGAAAGTGATTTCACTACAGCTGAAAGGGTACACCTTAACAGATGTGCAGTTCCATATGGCACAGATTCTGCTGCACAGTCACTCCCACAACCTCCTGATACTTCATTACACACACCTTCCTTTGATACCTTGCCTTCAGATTTATCTCCTGTACATGATCTTAAAGTCCTACCGCCCACCAGAACCTACAGCAAGACACTTGTGCCCTCTGCTGTAGCACCTGTTCCTATTCATGCAGACAGTCCTTCCACTTCCTTTCAAATGTCTGCAATCCAATCATCACCAACAACAGGCAACATTTCTTCAGTGAAAGAAACCTCCTATCTCTTAGGCTCTGGAAATATATATGCTTCTGATGGGGCACTCGGGCATATCAGTTGTCAAAGTTCCTCCTCAAAGCCGAGAGCAAGGCGTTCTCTGCTGAAAGAACTTAATTTGGCTTCGCTTTCTGAATTGACACCGAAGAAAAGGAAATTATATGCACAAATTCGGAATAAGGAGAGTGCACTCTGCAAACTGAAAAAGAAATACAAAGGAAAGAAGTTGGAAAATCTCTGTGATGTGGACAGTGGTCCACTCATGGAGAGGCTTTCATCTTCTCTCAGTGTAGAGGCTGCCAGGTTACTGGCAGCAGTTATTAGGAACAGCAGGCAGAGACCTCAGGGAAGGAGGTGGGATTTTGAAGAGATATTGTTGGCTCTCTCTCCCCTTAAGCATAGTCCCAAATCCTATATGCTTCTCCGCACACTACTCCCCCTACCATCCAGATGATCCTTGCAGTCTGTCATCAATACTGTTCCATTTAGGACAGGCATCAATGCTCATGTGTTTCATGCACTCGAACAGTCTCTGCAGAAAATGTCTGGTAGAGATCGATATTGTTGTCTCATGTTTGATGAAATGTCAATCAGAGAGAACTTGCATTTCAATCAGAAGTTTGACTGCATTGAGGGTTTTGAGGATTGTGGAAGTCAGGGCAGGACTTGCAGCATTGCAAATCATGCTCTGCTCTTCATGATCCGTGGCCTGCGGAGAAAGTGGAAGCAGCCAGTGGCTTACTACTTTACTCGTGGAAGCACAAAGGCAGAGATGATTGTGCAATACTTGAAGGAGGTTCTTGACGCCTATCAGAATGCTGGCCTGAAGGTGGTTGCCACTGTGTGTGACATGGGTGCCAACAATGTCAAGGCCTTGAAACTGTTGGGTGCTTCCAAAAGGAAACCATTCTTCAGATTTCACAATCAAGAAATTGCAACAGTGTATGATCCACCCCACCTTCTGAAGTGCACCCGGAACCTTTTCCTGAAACATGATGTGCAGTTGAAGTCTGAACATGTGGGCACCCAACTTCCTGTTATTGCTAAGTGGGACCACATATTGAAACTGTATGAAATCGACAAAACCAGACCGTTTCGCCTGTTGTATAGGCTGACAGACACCCTCCTGAACCCCACAGCACAGAGCTGAATGAATGTGTGCTTGGCTGCACAGGTTATGAGCCATACTGTTGCAGCAAGCCTCAATGCTCTAGTGGCTACAGGTAAGCACTATATGTTTCTTTTATGAATGAAATGACTAATAATGAGGACTACTTTTCAAAGTTACTGCACCAGAACCCAGTTGTAATCAAACAGACGTCATCATCATCTGACTTGAATTGACTTCTGAAACTGTATATCAATATAAAAGTTATGTAGAATATGTCACAAATACTGTTTTTAGGATAATTAAGAAAAGTTTGAAAAGCAGACGACACTATCAGTGATATAATTAAGGTGAATTAGGTGGCATAGCTTTTAATATGAGGAATAATGTAATGAAATGTACAAGTTTTGTATAATGTTGTATAATGTTTGTATAATGTTAGGCCTTTGTAAAGTAATGTGTTATTTTCCAATGTAAAGAAACTGTAATTCACCACGTAAGGAGGCCCACTAACTTCTGTCCCCTCCCCCCCCATTCAGGTGGGTGCAGCAGCGAATACATGGCAACAGCTCTGTTTGTCGAGGAGGTTGGGAACCTCTTTGATAGTTTCAATGGTGGAACAAGTGTTGACTGAGGGAAAACACTGCGTTGCCCACTCAGTGACAACAGTCCCCATATAGAGCTCTGGAAAAAGGCAAGTATGGGGATAAAGAGTTGGATCTTCCTCAAGGATGGCAAGCCTGCCTTTCTTCATCCTCCTCCTTCACAGAATGGGTGGATGATTGACATCACTGCTGCCCAGCATGTGTAGAGGACACTGAAAGAGGTGGGTTTTGAGTACCTTCACCCAAAACCTGAATCAGGATCCCGTGGAGAACACATTTGGAGCTATTCGTTTGAACTGTGGTTTGAACAATAACCCAACTGTGGGACAGTTTGTAGATGCCCTGAAGACTAGCATCATCAGTGGCCTTGCATTTAGAGGACTGGGGGAAACTAATTGCGAGGATGATGGTGCTACTCTTCTGGATAATCTACAATCGCTTTTCAGGGCACCTGAAGCTGCTTCACGAAATCCTTCCACAAGTCATGACAAGGAAACCCCTGCTGGTGTGCCTGAGAGTTTCCATGTTGCTCAGCAAGTACAGATGGACATGAGTCCTGCAGTACCTGCTGGTGACATGGAAGTGCTCTTAATAGCTTACGTCAGTGGTTCCATTGCCAGACAGGTGTTGTCAGCTGTGATGCATGCAAGGCATGCCTGACATCTGAAGTGCTGCTATGAGCCAATGTCTTTATTTATTTCATGGAGTGCAGTGATACAGAACAGTCTCACCTATCCTTCTGAGAAGCTGGTGGAGACTGTTGGTACTTCTGTAACTCTGATGGAGTCTATAATGACAGAGGCTGTCCACTTGAATTCAGTGGAGCAGCATATCACAGCTGCCATCAAGAGCACCATTGACTTTGAGTGGATTATGTGTTCTGGCTATTCGCTTCACCACCAACGAATAGTAGATAGTATTGTGAGATGTCTCACACGAATTTACATTCCTTGGTGGTGTAAGCGAAGAAACAGGTTGATGACTGAAGCAGCCAGGCAGAGGGCCACAGAGAGGAAGATGAAGATACTCTCTCATCAGTAAGTGATTATGAAAGTAATGCTTCTTCATTTTTGCCTTGTAATGTCCTGCCCATACCAGCCCTGGAAATTGACAGATAGTAGTTATGAAATTACTTTAAGCATATGTGTGCCAACTAGTCACACGAGCATCATTAAATGTTTCGCAAGTTGGAGAAAGTATCCCTGGTGACAAGCAGTTGCAGTGCAGCAACAGAAAAACTACTGTGCAGCGAATGATAACATTGTCATCCACAGTTCAATTACGCACAAGAAACCTACTTTGAACTTGAGCTGCATCTCTTTCCTGCTTTGCAAACATGTTGCAGTGAATGATAACATGGTCAACCACAGTTCGATTACATACACAAAACATATTTTGAACTTGAGCTCCAGCTCTTTGCCTTTGTGCAAACACATTTCCTTCATCTGAGAATATTAGAACTTCACTGGGTCAGAGTTAATTCTGGCCTTTATCTTCAAGAAATTATATTTCAATCGAGTGTATGGGAAACTGTTTTCTGACACACATGGGTCTTCTTTATGTGCAGGTAAGAATGAAGCGGCATTACTTCATAATTGACTTACAAAGTTTAGGTTATCCACCTCTGTGTGAAACTCTGAGAAGCAGAATCAGTATCAGGATTGAATGTGGGTAGGACTGTTTATGTAATTTCTTTACCTATTTCATTTTCATTACATTGTTATTCACTTCTGTTGTTATAGGTGTATTCCTTCTCTTGCTTTTGCCATATAATGCTACCTGTACTAGACTGGTGAACATGAACATAAGATTTTCAATTTAATTTTTGCTATATAATCATATTCAATACTGAACTGGAAGATGAATATATACCAGATTGTCAGTATTCATTACATTCTTTTGTAAGATGTATTAGTTTTGCCATGTAAACTTTTCCATTACAGAACTGGGATGTGAACAGATACCAGATTTTCAGTATTCATTATATTTCTTTAAGATATGTAATTATTTCTGCCATATTGTTCTGCCCTGTACTGAACTAGTGAAGATGAATATATCACATTTTCTTATA
>NW_019731281.1:37540-37992 GCF_002891405.2 Cryptotermes secundus | reverse complement strand
GAACGTTATGAGAAAATTATGAGGTTTAATATATGTATCTCTGATGGAAACAGAATTTTCTTTCAAGTTTCTCCACCTTCAGCTTTGTTTAATACAACTATTCCATGTTTGTCACAGTTCACAATATTCAGTGCCTTTGGTTAGAGAGGTGTTTCAGGTGAAAGAAAGGTTATGATTTTCCAGGCACTGGTGAGAAACTTTCTCCAGATAAATAATTTGCAACCTAATCTCTTGTACTGCAGAGCTGCACATACTCTTATTCTGTTATTTTTTTTTTTTGGAAAGGGAATGGGGGACCAAGTTTAATAGAAATTCTCTCAAATCCAACTCAAAGGATATGGGTGAAGTGATATTGAACTTCCTTATGGAACTGAGCCCTTCTTGAGAAGCTGTCAATTGTGCAGCCACTCAAGAATTTTCCAGTCTTTTGTAGAACCCGAAGGTTCATTACT
>NW_019731281.1:18388-35092 GCF_002891405.2 Cryptotermes secundus | reverse complement strand
AAGATATTCATCTTACAAAAGAAAATTGTTAGAATAATGGCTGGTGTTAAACCAAGAGAATCATGTAAAAATATCTTCAAGAGGCTAGAGATCTTAACTCTCCCATGTGAATACATATTCTCCTTAATGATCTTCATTGTAAAAAACCAAGAATTTTTTCCAACCAATTCTACAATACACAATGTCAACACAAGGAATAAAAATCAGCTTCACAGACCAGTTGCCAGCCTCTCTTGTTTCCAGAAGAGTGCATATTATACTGGCATTAAAATCTTCAACAATCTACCACCAAATATCACAACTCTTATAGATAAACAGGGACAATTTAAAGTAGCACTAAAGAGATACTTAATTACACACTCCTTTTACTCTGTTGAGGAATTTATGCTTCCAAACAACATAAAGTGTATGTAATGTTTTCTCTTGTTTGGAACTGTATGTTAATGTATGGATCTATGATGGATATTTTACTATTACTATTTATGTGAACTTGAATTGTGCATGTATATATGTATTGTATGATTTTTGACTAATTCCACATCCGGTAGGTCATCTGACTAACTCATGGATCTATGGAATGCTATGTATGTATGTATGTATGTATGTAGCATGAATGGGGAGGCGAGGAATGCATATAGGTTATTAGTGGGAACGTCAGAAGGAAAGGGAGCTGCAGTACAAGAGATCTAAAAGGGTTTATTGCTAATAGCGAAAAAAGCATTTCGATGGGGGAGCACACAAAATAGTTGTTAAGATAGCATACCTTCTTACCGATTGTGCTCTCGGCTCTGGAGGTCATTTTTAATTTAGTCATGTAAGCTGTACATAGATGGCAGCAGCGTTTCACCGAGGTGTCATGGCGGCCATGTTGCCAACCAATAACATTGGATTTTCACGGTTGACGGGGCTGTGCCAGAAAGTGAGCGTGGGGACGCGTTGTGTTGGCGTGGTAATGGAAGAATTCGAGTCGAAGCTGGTCGTTGTACATTATGTTAAATTAAGAGGTGTTTAAATACAGTCCGTGACGTTTAGGAGCTACCAGAGAGATGTTGCTCAGCGCACAACATTTTTGGTCCTCCGGGCCGGATGTCAGTAAAACTGTGCAACTAATCTAAACGATTGTGTAAGCGTGGAAATGTGCACCATGTCTAACTTATATAATTTTTAACAAACTCCTTCTCGATTTCAAGTTTATATAAATAATATCGATTATTTTGTGAAAGATTTCACCATAAATTCAGTGTGCTCGTTATCCAACGAAACAAGGGCCCGTAGTGACGCACTGCCAACAGCCGTGATCTGGTAAGTACAATCTGGTTCAAAATCACAAACCTTCCTTGGTATTTCCTGGGCTAACATGGACAACATTCAGAAACGTGCCTTGATCAAGAAACGAGCAGTCATCAAATCACGCGTGACTCGCTTAAGCTCATTTGTAATTGCTGGGGAAGTCGGTGGCAATCTGAACGAAATCAAGGTTAGGAGACTGCTACTGTCCAGCCTGGTGGATGAGTACAATGATGTACAATTACAGCTGGAAATCGACGCACCTGAGGATGGGTCGCACGAAACCGACAGGGCAGCTTTCGATGATTTGTGCCTAGAGCTCGAAGCGAAAATGGAAACCCTATTGTGCACCGAACCCCCCTTCTCCGCCCCCTATCTGTCAATAATGAAAGTGTGATTAATAATACCATAGTGAAGCTTCCACCGATTTCCCTTCCTAAATTTAGTGGTACTTTGCAAGATTTCATGCATTTCTACGACAGATTTGTAGCATTGATTATTAGTAATGATGCGCTCACAGACATTCAGAGATATTATTGCTTATTATCATGCCTCTCTGGAGAACCACACCATCTCACGGAAAATTTTCCTGTATCTCAAGACAACTTTAAGGTTGCGTGGGGCTTGATCCGTGGTCGTTACCATAATCCGCGGCTCATCTCAGATCTACATACCAAGGAATTAATGACTCTGCCAAATGCAAGGAACGATTCTCCTAAGGAGCTGCGGTTACTAATCAGTCAACTCTGCAGCAACTTAAATGCAGTGGAGGCTTTGAAAATCGAAACACCGTTACACGAAATCATTCTGTCTCACTTGGTATTGGAGCGCATCAGTCTAAATCTTAGGAAGCAATGGGAGAATAGTAGTTCAAGCGAAGTGTACCCCAGCCTGAAGGACATAATTCAGTTTCTGGAGAGTAACTGCCAGACCCTGGAAATCGTCTCATCTAACAAGACTGCCGTGGGAGCCCAGGAGGACTTGAAACGTGGGACAAGCTTGAGAGGACAGTGACAATCCTGTCCCCAGTCCCTTATGCGCGTCTTTGCACAGTCTGCACAAGTGCATGAAATTCAAGAACCTGAACGTCAATAGCCGCATCAGCCTTGTAAGGGAGCATAACCTCTGCTACAATTGCGTACGAAGTGACCACAGAGCCAACAGTTGCAACTCAGGAAGCTGTAGGAATTGCAACAAACCCCATCACACATTGTTACATGTTGAGCAGAATATGGACAACATTGTTGCAACATCAAGGGGTGCTTCCCCTCACAAGGACGTTCTTTTGTCTACCGCTCTTGTCACTGTTAAGGATAGTCAAGGTAGAATTCATTAATGTCGAGCACTTCTGGACAGTGCCTCTCAAATGAATCTGGTGTCTCGAGACCTAGCAGATAGGTTAGGCCTCAAGCTAAATCGGCATTCTGTGCCCATCAATGGTATAAGCAACGTGCGGGCAACGGAATCCCTTCACTTCTGCCAACTACAGATCGAAGCCACTGTCAGAAGTTACACCAACTGCATTGTATGTTTCGTACTGCCACTGATCACTGCCTCATTACCGTCGTCAAGAATCAACTATGAAGGATGGGAATTGCCCACCGACATTCCTCTTGCAGATCCGCACATCTACCAACCAAGGGCCATAGATCTACTGCTAGGTGCAACTGTATTTTTTGAAGTGTTGAGGCCAGAACAGCAATCTAGGCAGGGCCACCCAACACTCCAGAATACTCAGTTTGGTTGGGTCTTGTCAGGATGTATACCTGCACATTCTGTGGGACAACGGAAGACGGCAACAACCTCATTGTTTACTCACGACTTGCATGCACAAGTGGAACGAATGCAAGAAGAATTGACGACACGCCACCAGTCCAAGGAAGAGACCATGTGTGAAGAGCATTTCACAAACTATTACCCGTGATGATGCAGGCAGATTCAGAGTGAGGCTACCCTTGCGGCAAGACGTTGGAGAACTTGGGGACTCCCTTGCCACTGCTAGCCAGAACTTTGGGTACATGGAAAGGCGATTACTGAGAAACCCAGATTTGAAGAATGAGTATGTCAAGTTTATGGATGAGTACCTGTGACTGGGGCACATGGAACTCATCGACCCTACTGACCAGCATCGGTCTTGCTATTACATGCCTCATCATGCGGTAGTAAAGAATACAAGCAGCACTACCAGGGTTAGAGTAGGCTTTAACGCGTCAGCAAAAACCACCTCGTCACACTCGCTGAATGATTTGATGATGGTAGGACCAACCATCCAGCAGGATCTGTTCTCCATAGTACTACGCTTTCGCAGGTAAGCATTGACTGCAGACATGGAGAAAATGTACCGACAGATTCAAGTGCATGAGGACGACAGAGACCTCCAGAGAATCGTGTGGCGAAGTCATCCCAGTCAACGGTTAGAAACCTACCGTCTGACCACTGTAACTTATGGAACCGCTGCAGCTTCTTTTCTGGCAACACGATGCTTATTACAGGTGGCGCTCGACGGTCAACCTACACAACTGACTGCAGCTGAAGTAATTAAGAATGACTTCTATGTCGACGACCTGCTCACAGGAACGGACACTGTTAGTGAAGCTATCCAGCTCTATGATGACATCACATCATTGCTCAAGAGTGGAGGGTTCCCTGTTCGGAAGTGGCGATCCAACAGTCTAGACATTTTGGAGGCCATTCCAGCCGCACTTCAGGAGACACAGAGACCTTGCGATCTTCCTCTTTATGAGGGTGCAGTGAAGACTTGGACTGCACTGGTATCCCAGTAGTGACTTGTTCCAATTCAGTGTGGTAGACAGCAGGCACAAGAATGTGACATGGACGAAGAGAATGGTGCTGGCTAATGTAGCATCCATATACGACCCGTTGGGATTACTAGGATTCGTCATCGTACAATGCAAGTTATTCATTCAAACTCTTTGGCAACGACAGCTGGATTGGGACTTGAGATTGCCTTCAGAACTTACCACGTGGTGGGAGGAAATTCACCAACAGCTGCCTGATCTCAACAGGATTAGTATACGCAGAAGAATCACAGCAGACAGCACAAGCATCACTGTAGAACTTCATGGCTTTGCTGATGCCTCAGAAAGAGCCTGCGGGGCGTGTCTATCTACGTTCCGTAAGCCCAAACGGAACCATCACACTTCATCTGTTATCTTCGAAATCAAGAGTGGCCCCATTGAAGCAGGTGTCGCTCCCAAGACTGGAGGTGAACGCCGCCCTTCTTTTAAGCCAGTTAGTAGATAAGGTGCATAGGGCCCTCAACCTACAAATTGTTCAACGCTTTTACTGGACGGACTCCACAGTTGTTTTAGCCTGGATAGCAGGGTGCTCGTCAACTTGGAAAACATGTGGCCAACAGAGTCCGGAGATCAAACGGCTAGCCACTTACCGAGCTTGGAGACATGTCGCATCACAGGACAACCCTGCGGACATCATCTCCAGAGGAACGGACCCACGACGACTTGAAGGCAATCAGCTATGGTGGGCGGGACCTTCCTGGCTAAGCAAGGATCCCTCCTCCTGGCCAGCACAGCCCCCAGCAGATCCCAAGAAGGTTCCTGAATGGCGAGGAGTAAAGCTATGCTGCATCACCATCTATTCAGAGATAGAATCCTTATTCGAGCGATTCTCCAGTTGGGTAAAATTACAAAGAGTCTTTGCCTACATTCTCAGGTTCCTCTACAAGCTGAAACAAGGTGGAGCATCAGGCCGGCATGGACCGCTGACGTCTACCAAGCTTCGCAAGTCACTGATTGTCATTGCTCGCATTACACAGCACTCATCGTTTGCTCAGGAGATCCAGAGTTTGCAGCAAGGGAAAGCATTACCCTCTCACAGCAAGCATCTGACGTTACATCCCTTCTTGGATGGGAACAACCTGTTGAGGGTGGGCGGTAGACTGGAGAACGCTGACGTACCCTTTGATCAGAAACACCCCCTCATCCTACCATCCAAACATCATGTCACCAAACTGTTGATCTGGAATGAGCACATACGATTGCTGCATGCTGGAAGCCAACTTCTTCTAGCTTGTAAGATTTCTAGCTTCGCTGTGACTGCGATTCTGGATAACTAATGGCCGATAGGTTGTCAGACAAGTGATCCGAAAGTGTGTTACATGTTTCAAAACGAAGGCCGAGGCCAGCAGGCAGCTAATGGGACAGCTGCCTGCATCTCGCGTCACACCAAGCAAGCCATTCTCCCATTGTGGTGTGGACTATGGCAGGCCCTTGCAAGTGAAATATGGTACTCCTCGAAGTAGAACCCAGAGAGAATGCTATATAGCACTGTTTGTGTGCGTGGCGACTAAGGCCCTACACATTGAACTACAGCGAGTAGACAACTGAAGCCTTCATTGCTGCGTTACAGAGGTTCGTTTCAAGACGTAGGCGCTGCAGTCAGATGTATAGTGACAACGGCACATATTTCACTGGAGCGAAACGACGGCTGAGCGAGATGTCTCGACTGCTAGGCTCAAGGGATCATCTTTTGGCTATATGAAGATACGCAGCTCAAGAAGGGATGGAGTGGCATCTAATCCCCCCCACTCCCCTCACTTCGGCGGACTGTGGGAAGCGGGTGTCAAATCGGTGAAGACTCACCTCAGGAAGGTAGCTGGTAACACTCTTTTGTCATTCGAACAAATGACCACACTGCTCACGCAAATTGAGGCATGCATGAACTCTAGGCCCATCATTCCAATACGTAGTAGTCCTGGTGATTGTGCATTCCTTACTCCAGGGCATTTTTTGATTGGTGAGCCCTTAATGTCCTTCCCAGAACCAGATTGTCATATCGGGCCATCCTCACGTCTGTCAAGATGGCAACTGGTCCAGCGGTGCCGGCAGCTCATCTGGAGGCGCTGGTCGGCAGACTACTTGCGCCAGCTGCAGCAGTGTTCCAAGTGGTTGCAGAACCAGCCTAATCTTTGACCAGGAAGGCTGGTGCTTCTGAAGGAAGATAACACTCCTCCTCTCACCTGGCCGACGGGCATCATTGAGGAGGCCCATCCTGGGGCTGATGGCTTAGTTCGTGTAGTGACTGTGCGGACCAGCAAGGGGTCTTACTGAAGGCCAATAACGAAGATTGTTCCGTTCCCTGACAAACTAAATTAACAGATCGCATCATGTGAGTGATGAGGACTGTCTGGGTGACCAGGGGACTACCCGCTGCATTCATTTGTGTAGAGACTTGTTGCTTAATTAACTGTAATTTGTAGCTGAAATTAGGTGGGCGGCATGTTGAGTGCAGCCAATCTAAGTAGTTGGAGCCGTGGCCACTTGAGGGCGGCACCTCACAGGTTGTGTTGTGGTGGTGCCTGTGCTCGCCAGGGAGCAGCAGGACGGTTGCTAGAAAGTGAACGTGGGGACGAGGGTGTGTTGGTGTCACAAAGGAAGCAGGCAAGTGGAAACTGGTTGCTGTACATTATTTTACCAGATTGCCAGGAAATTGCATGTGACGAACAGGATGTGGAGTGGAGCGAAGTCCAGTCGAAGTTAGAAAAACTCAAAGTCCAGTCTGGTAGATAGGATAGATTTATTAAGTGAGTCGGAACAGACGACTTACACCACTGGCTGCTGACTGTTGACTGTCTCAGGAAGGTTATATTCAAAGTAACATACAGCATTGGTCCAGTCATAAGCATAAAAACTAATAACCTCTACCTCCCTCTCAATTAGTGAGAACTGCTCACTAAAGCTTTGTTTATACTGTAGAAGGGCTGTCAGGTTTATAGCTGTGTGTGTCTTTACTCTGCCACAACCCAATATTAATAAGTTATCTTGTGGCATGATGGCTTGGTCTTGACAGCTTAAAATAACAGGAGGGCTTGGTGCTTGGTCCCTATGACATCCTAAAATAACAGAGAGCTCTGTTCCTTATGACACCCCCCTCACCAAAAAAAAGTTTGATGTAGATCAATTACAGCAAACCTTTCACTTCATTCTATATTCAAACAGTGGGTTACTCCCTGGGTCTGGTTTTGTGCAATTTTTTTCTTAATCTTTGTGCCACAGGTGGACTATATCGTTCTGTTTGGACTTTAGCTATGAAACCTGTTATATGTTCCTCGCTAGTTGGTGCGGAAGGCAATTTCTGAAAAGTCTCATGCTTACGTATCCCAATCTTGTCTAACTCAATTAACCCTTTGACGCGNGGTAGTTGAATCACTCCGCGTAGCGGCCTCGCGGCTGCCGTTCGTCCGTGCGTGGTAGTTGCCCAATTTGTACTTATAAAAAAAAAATAGTTTTCACCGTACTGGTGGACGCTGTCCTCTAGCTTACTTTCATTCTTTCTTTCTTTCTTTCTTCCTTCTTTCTTTCATTTTTTTCTCTCTCTCCCTATTTCTTCTTCTTCTTCTTCTTTCTTTCCTTCTTCTTCTTCTTCTTTTTCTTTTTTTTTGCATGCGTTCCCGAATGAAGCGTTGGCGGACGTGACTTCCTTTCACACCACTACTACTATGTGACCGGACTATCTGCAGTGTCACACTGAGGTGACTTAGCAAACTCAACTTTGTGTGAATGTGTGTTCCTGTGTCCGCGGACTTAGAGTGCCAGACTAGAGTCAAGCTCAACAGGGTCTTCTTTCCCAGCTGATTCTTCCAAGCCCGTTCCCTTGGCAGTGGTTTCGCTAGATAGTAGATAGGGACAGTGGGAATCTCGTTAATCCATTCATGCGCGTCACTAATTAGATGACGAGGCATTTGGCTATTTTCTATAAGCTTTTTGGCTTACACTTCCCACATATTTTTATGGTGTGGTTCCATCATTTTGTTATGGACTCTAGCTAATCCATCACCGCTCCTTGAAGCATGTGTTGGATAACCTTTGCTAGTTCGTCCAGTTGCGAGTTCCCTCCATATCTACTACTGCGGCCCCTGGCCATCCCCTGCCAAGAAAGTATCTGCTTGAGAAGAATCTACTACAGAGTTCTTTAGGAGAAGCAGATCTTGGCCGACATAATGTCGCTCGCGGGGAGCCTCGTGAAGGCGTCTGCCTGTGTCAGGTGACTGAACCCTGACCAGCTCTGTTTTCTCGCCCCCTTGCATATCTCGGAGGCGGTCTAAGTAAGAGAGCAGTTGGAATCCTCTTCCGTAATCTTAGATAAATACAAAGAAAACATAAGGAAGTAAACTCAACCATAGAATAATAGTAACACAGCAACTAATAATCACAATAATTAATATAACAGCAAAAAAAAAATTAATAACTTAATTGATTTAAATAGCTTAATATTCAATTTAAAATTAAAATTCCCCTAAAATTAGCTAATCCACTTCCAATTGGGTATAAGTCCATATAAGATTCTCTTGGTGTATCCTGCACCTTATCCAGTTGTTATGGAGCTGGTGAACGACAATAAAAACAACAAGAAGAAAACAACAACAACAACTTCACTCAATTCCTCTCATCTCATATGGATGGAGTCGACCACGAAGAAAAACAATTA
This sequence comes from Cryptotermes secundus, assembly GCF_002891405.2. NCBI lineage: Eukaryota > Metazoa > Arthropoda > Insecta > Blattodea > Kalotermitidae > Cryptotermes > Cryptotermes secundus. The sequence continues at coordinate 26,338 of NW_019731281.1, read as the reverse complement.
ATACAACAACCTCAACGTGGCCCCCCTTCCAACCACGCCGAAAAGTTGCCAGAAGAGCCAACGACCGCCCAATTCCCATCTCTCAAACCGATGATCAACTACCAACGGATCTGTGTGATTGCTCCAGAGGCGGCCACCGCCTAAAACTTGGACTTACCTTCTGGAAGCGTGGTTGGGTGTTAATTTGTTTGTGTATGCATTGACCAATTGGATTAATTTAAAATTTAGGATTCCTAATCCTATTCTTATTACTCTAAATTCACTGTACCAACTGCTCTATTTGGCCAGGGGCTATTCCACTCTCATTCCCCCTCCTTCTAGTTCTCATAAGGTGGGCATTATAGTCCATAAAATTGTTATATATACTGATTGACTTCCGAAGGGACATCAAGGATATCGTTAGAATCTCTTCTCGGTCCTTGATTCTTATCTTTTCCAGTGCTATGAGTGTGCTCTTCGGTATTGCCCCCCTTGTTCCGATTACTATTGGGAGAACTTCCCCTTCCTCACTCCCCAGTCTATTCTTAAGGTCTGGCAGTAGTTGGGAGTACTTCTCAATTTTACTTCTTCTTCCCGTCTGGAGATAATCCCCGTCTTCGTGGCGGACAGTCACGTCGACCACGAAGACCCCTCCAAGGTTCTTCACCACCATGTCAGGTTTGAGGGTCATTCCTTCCAGGGAAAGAAGTGTAGGCTCCCTTGTCACTACTGCGTCCTTGTCCTTCTCCGTTATTTTCTTTAAGATGTAATCTTTAATCTCGTCATGCCTCTTTATTCTTTCTCTTTTTGTATGAATACATTGGCCTAGAATATGCCCTAATGTCTCTTTTTGTACGTGGCACTTTCTGCATTCAATGTCCCTTCTAATTTTTGCTCTGACCAAGGATGCTTTATCTGCAGCTACGTTAGCTCTCATTTTTAGTGCTGTTATATATTTGCTGGGTTTCAGGATTTGCGGGTTTATTAGCCAAGAGTTTGCGATCTTGTTTTCCGTAAAAGACTTCACCGCTTTCCCTTGAGACTGGAGAGAGGCCCATCTAGCTATTTCTTTTTTCCTTTCCCTGGCCTTATAGGTATCAATTGTGGAGGCGTTTGAAATAGGCCATGCTATCCTGGCCATTCGAGCTATTTCTTGCATTCTTTGTTCTAGCCTTGATTCTTTATAAATAGCTCTCATTACGGGGTCTTCGCTATTCTTAAATTTCAGACCCGTTTTAAGGCTCACACCTACCGCCACAGTCTCCAGTCTGGGTATCCCGAGTCCCCCATCCTTTCTTTTACAGTATAGCAGGCCATCCGCCGTGCATTGTGGAAGATGGTATATATTTTTCACAGCCCTTCGTAGCTGCTGGTCCATTATTCTGATGGTTGATATTGGGACCATGGCCAGTGTTATCAAGAATAGAAAGTGTGGTATTATGTAAGTTGTGATTATATTCGCCTTCTGATGAGGCTTTAAGGCCAGCCGCTCGACCCTCTCCAGCGTGGCCTCAAAATCCCCCCTCAGTGTGCCCATCATCAGACCTTTCCATGGCGAAATTTTTCCCCCCAAAAATTTAATCATTGAATTTGCCTCTATATTCGGTATGATGTCTCCGCTGGTTGTTGTCAGCTTCGGGTCCGTTAGATACCACGTGTCTTTAGTGGCTACTATCTTAAACGCTGCACACTTAGACGCTGAGATTTTCATTCTTAGGTCTTCTAGGTATCTTTCTGTACTTTCCAGTAATACCCTGGCCTCCGGCACATCTGGTGCCATCAGTAGGATGTCATCTGCAAATGCCAAGGTTGAAACTTTGCAGTCTTCGTTTACCCTGAAGCCTTGTTGATTTTCCANATCGTCACAGGGGGTGACCACAGTGTTCTGCCTTAATTTGTGGCGTTTTTCTAAGAACTGGCTGCCATGTACTGTGCGAAATCAATCGATGTTGGAAGAATAAATTTTGGATAACCCTCTTCTAAGAATTCCAATTGAGTGTGTTAGTGTGGCCAGCTCAGGGCAATATGATATTATAAACACAGTACATATCACGTCTCTGCTGTTTATAATTTCATAGCAAAGAAAACACGGCATTCATAAACGTAGAACGAAGAACGAATAACGAATAAACTGCTCGCAAGAGCCACAGGAACTTTGCTGCAAGACAGGCATATGTAACGATGACTTGGCGCTCTTAAACTCGTTTCTCATTATAAACCGTTCTTGTGACAACAGGCCAGCGAAGAATCTAACAATCTACAGCAAAACCATCAATTATTATGGGCGTTATAACATAGGTGTGCAGCTGGACGAAACATACACGTCGAACCCCCCCAGACGATTTAAATACCTGACGAAACATACACGTCAAACCACGCCAACAGGTTAAGGATTGAGTTAGTGCATGAGTTAGTTCATCTTTATCTGAATCTTTAATGTATGCACATTGGGTGCGATGATTGTATTATGGTGAGGATTATTAAATGAATTTGTAATCTTTTTACATCCATTCACGCAATCGTAGTATGCACCTTTCGGATTTAGTTTTCTCCAACACCAGAAAAAGCCTTGCCGACAACCTTTACAACAATAGCAACACAAACATATACTAACCATTACAAATACCATAGTTCCAATTGAAATTCCACCAGTTACAACGTGTTTGTAATATTTGGAATAATCTACTTGTTCTTGTTTGTTTATCATCTGTTTAACATCATTCACCTTAATACTTGCTATTCTCAAATCATCTATTGATGACATGACATTATTCAAAGGAATATCTAATTTAATTTCATTGAGCTTTTTCTTTTCATGCTCGTCAAAACAACAGTCAAAGCCCCAGTTCACTTCAGGTATAAAATCTTTCGATACATTACTAACCATTGTCAATTTTGTGGATGCATATAGTGTAACGTGCACGGTATAAGCTTTGCACCTTGATCGGATGGTCATTCTTCCTCTATTTTCGGCATGTAAATAGTGTGGGGTATTATCTTCACACAGAATTGTAACTCGTTCCGTGGAAGAAGTGTAAAGCCATTGGTTGCTAAGTTGTAATGGGATCAAATAAGTATGGTATAAGGATATCAACTTTATTTCGCGTACTGAGTCTGGGATCTTCTGGGACGATGGAAGCAACATACTGGCTTCACAATCCTCTCCTGGCACGTAGTTAGACAAAAGTATAGTATTTTTGCAAACATAAGTAATTTCATTGGCCGTAAGGCATACGCTCAACTCGTCATAATGCATTTTGCCGTATTGCTTTCTTAATGCATCCATAATCATAAATTCTTTTTGGGGAGCTATGAAAATGAATTTGTCTGTTGTTTTATCCTTCATAGGATACGGAATAGCTTTTTACAAATAAAAATTGGTGGGTAGCAATAATGGAATTTCAATGATATATACTAAATATTGTTGATATACATACGCATGCATAGTTATAATACGTGATAGTTCAGAAGTAGGAAATGTCGGAAAATCAAGACCCTGAGGCAGTGTTTGCTTTGAAACAATGCCTTTTACAGCCCTTATAGTTAATAATTGTGGCTGGAGGCTACCTTGCTCTGCGTGTACAAACGCGTCTATAAAAACTTCAAAAGAGTGCTGGCTTTCTTCCATACCTCTTATAACTATTTTAATCTGCTCATTAATCAAATTTATTTGTTCATATTTTACCTTTAACTCGCTTATTTCTTCTCCCGTACGCTTTTCAAGCAATAACATACCATTTCTCAACAATTCTTCATTCTGATCCACCTTCAGGATCGTGCTGTTAATTGAATTAATTGTAGTCTTGATAATGGTCATTTCATCATTTGCAATATGCAAAAATTTGGTTTGCTCAGCTTCCAGTTTGCTAATATAATTATTACTATTCTCAACGTCAGCATCAGTTGCTGTCCCGAACAAAAGGTGAAATCCTTTACCTACAAAATTTATCAATCCTCTCTTTTCTCTTGGGGATCTACGTTTCCTAATGGGCTTATTTGCACTTGTGTAGTCTATCAAATTTTCATTCAGCTGATCGATATATTTAGCCTTAGACTTGAAGTAAGATAAGGATGGTTTACAGTCAGTAAGATAGTACCATTCCTGTGTTTCTAACTTGTTACAATACTCTGTCACTCTTGTCTGAAAGTTCTTGGTTTGACGCCACAGCTCCCTGTGTGGTTCTAAATCTATATAACTCACAAACTTCCACTTCATCGGAAATAGACGAACCGTTCCTAGCTCATCAAAGTATATGCCACTGGCTGAAGTCAGTTGCTCCATTTCTTGACCTTGGAGTAGACTCCAGATTGCTAGAAGAGTGGTCAAGCTGATCCATCCGATAAAATGCATGCTGATCTTTTTCTGCAAAGATCAAACACAATAGGATTTTAACCTATTCATGTGCACTTTTATGTGTTTTCTCTTGCCTATTCTCTGAATAATTGCGTTGGGGTATTCTATTTCTTGAATTTCGAAGGGTCCTTCCCATAAAGGATCTAATTTATTTCTTTGTTCTTTTGATAACCATACTAAATCATTCTTTTGAAAACATGTTCCTTTTGTCTTTTCATTTTTACTCTGTTCTGACTTAGCTTTAATTAATCTTGACCTCGAAATTTGACTTGCTTCTTGTATTCGTCGTTTAATCATACTGACAACATCGTCGTAATTATATGTTGGTGATAGCCCTTTTTGCAACGCTCCTGGTAAGTTACATTTATGCCCAAATAAAACTTCATAAGGCGTATAAGTTGTAATGGAATGCGGGGTGGTGTTATAAGCAAAACATGCGAATGGAAGTAACTCATCCCATTCCTGTTTCTCACTCACATAACTTCTGAGATACGTCACTAGGGACGCGTGGGCACGTTCCAGTGCTCCATTACTTTCTGGGTGATAAGCGGTTGTTTCTATTTTTTCTATCCTCAGCAGCTTACACAACCGTTTAAAAAGGTCGGAACAAAAGTTTGCTCCTTGGTCTGTTAAAATCATAGAAGGAATACCAAATATTAACACTACACTTTTCATTAATTTGTCAGCTATCTCTTCACTCGTTTGACCTTTTAACGGGACGGCTATTAAATACTTGCTAAGGTTATCTTGGCATGTCAAGATATATTTGTTTCCGTCCGTTGTCAAATTCAGGGGACCCACTATGTCTAATGCTATCTTGTCCCACGGGTTATCCTGAGTATCAGTTATTTGAAGGGGTTGTGCTGTCACTTTTCCCATTTTCATCTGTTGACACACTTTACAACTTTTAATATAATCTCTAACTTCTTTTTCCATACCTTCCCACTGCAGGTATAATTTTATCCGCTCAAGAGTTCTCGAAATACCTTGGTGTCCGCCTACGGGGCAATCGTGCATTTCACGCATGATTTTCAATTTTCTGTCTTTCTCTATCTCAACTGGGGGACACACATCTTTTAATTCGCTTAGATTTATCTCTGGATATCGGCTTAAACTGTCGGCGTTGACGTTTTGTTTGCCCGGTTTATATATGACCTCAAAATCATACTCTTCTAATAATAATCGCCATCTAAGGAGTCTCGAACTCGGAAAATCCAAGTTAATCCCTTATGGTCAGTCAAAACTTGAAACCTTCGACCAGTTAAGTATGGTCTGAAGTGCTTGCATGCCCACACTATTGCAAGCAATTCTTTTTCAACAGTGCTGTAATTAAGTTCAGTGTCATTAAATGTCCTACTAGCGAACGCGACAGGCAAGTCTTGGCCTACCTTGCCTTGGCTTAACACGGCACCAATGGCATAGCCACTTGCGTCTATTGTTAAAAGAAATGGTTTTTCAAAATCTGGCTACTGCAACACTGGCGATGTAATTAGTTTCGATTTTAAAATTTCAAAACGATTCTGCTCTTTTTCTGACCATCTCCATGGAATTTCCTTCTTTAGCAATTCAGTAAGTGGTTTTGCCAAAGCAGAAAATTTATCAATAAATTTTCTATAGTAACCAGCCAAGCCTAAGAATGAGTTAACAGCTGTTTGATTCTTAGGAGTAGGAAAATTTACAACACTAGAAATTTTCTTTTGGTCTGGTTTAATACCTTCAGCCTTAATTACATGTCCTAAATAATTTAATTCTGGCTTACGAAATTCACATTTGTCTGGATCTATTTTAATATTCCACTTTCTCAAATGCGAAAATACCTCTTTTAATTTTGCACTGTGTTTGGAAAGGGTTTCTCCCATCACAGTTATGTCATCCATGTACACCCTACAATTTTCACCTAACGAATACCTAAGCACCGCATTCATCATCTTCTGATAAGTGGCAGGCTTGAAGATATCCACTCGCACAGTGAAGCGCAGAAAAATACCTAGCTCTGTATGGGTTGTGTTTACTATAAGACACGTCATCTGTCTGTTAACACATTCTGTAAGACATCTGGCTACAAAAACACCAGCTTGTATTTCTTGACTATCTAGAAACCTAACTTTTTTTTCTTGTTGGAAGCTGAACAACATTTTCTGAAAAAGCAGGTATAACTTCTCTCTTAACAATAAAATGGTTCTGCATCAACCAGTCTTGTCCCAAAATTAAATCTAACTGTCCAGGCAGTTTGTCGACTACATAAAATAAATGATGACCATTATCATTAACATCAATATCGACTTCTCCGTTGATATTCATTCTATTACCTTTAAACTTATCAAACTTAGTTCTCGGCTCCGGCCCACCTGACCTCGGCTCAACACCAATATCAACTTCTCCACTGCTATTCATTGCATTTCCTTTAAACTTATTAAACTTATTCATCGGCTCCGGCCCACTTGACCTCGGCTCGATATCAATATCAACTTCTCCGCTGATATTCATTGCATTACCAGTAATCCCACTTATTTTAAACAAATCATTATTTCTCGGCTTGGATCTGGGATGTAACGCAGCTCTAGCTATGAGTGATACCTGTGCACCTGTATCAATCAATGCCACCCCTATTCCTGTTCGGAGATGCGAACCGGTTACGAAAATCTCATAAGGACCCAGGGGACATCCTTCCTTTTGATTCTCAATTTTCGAAACCTCACCCAACCTCCTAGTGGGTGATTTCGAGGAACCCTCAACTAGTAAAGGGACCCCAAACCTACCTCACTGACCTTCCAATAGTACCAGTGGGTAGTCGATGCTAGCACCACTTTTTGAATTCAACAGGCTACCCTCTTTGAGACAGTCAAAATTATTCACATAAAACTCATCATTAACAACAGGATCCACTTGTGACTGCCCTTCAAATGGTCCTACACACAGTTTCCCTGGAACAGGGTGCCTTTATTATTTGGAATACTGTTCACTTCCCCCCTAGATCCAGCCCTGGCGGTAAAAATCCGCCACCGCTTCCGTCTCTTGGATAGCGTAATTGCGATGGAACTCTGCCATCTAACCTTGTTCCACAAATCGTGAGTTTCATGACCTTTACGATTACATCTTTCACAGGTAACACTTTGCTTACACTGTTTCATTAAGTGCCCTGCTTGATTACAAAAGAAACATTTTCTACCGTCAGTCACGGCCATAATTTCCTGCTTAATCTTTGGTTGGGGAACCTGCCATTGACGATTGCCCAGGAGTTGAACCTGTCAACCAATTCTGATTAGAACGAAACATTTGCGATTTAAGTTCACTTTCCTCGTTCGAGGCGGTTTCAATCAAAACCCTCCTTAGGGTTCCCATCAACAGTTGGCAGTAACTTCTCGGCATGAGTTACTGTCCATTACTCTCTTATTCTCTCTGCCTCTGTGGCATCTCTCATTAATTGCCTAACTTGTTCATCAGCCATTTTTAAACAATTCCTCTAAAACTTATTATTAAGCCTCCACAGTTGTTAACTATTAAAGGGTCTTGACTAACCTTACAAGAGGGAAGGGTGTCCAAAGCTCTGTAGTTCGTCCGGTAGTGATGGAGGACGGTGCCCCTGTTGTATCCCGAAGGATAGTGATGGGAAGTAC
>NW_019731281.1:5499-18179 GCF_002891405.2 Cryptotermes secundus | reverse complement strand
CCTATTCTCTCTGCCTCCGTGGCATCTCTCATTAATTGCCTAACTTGTTCATCAGCCATTTTTAAACAATTCCTCTAAAACTTATTATTAAGCCTCCACAATTGTTAACTATTAAAGGGTCTTGACTAACCTTACAAGAGGGAAGGGTGTCCAAAGCTCTGTAGTTCGTCCGGTAGTGATGGAGGACGGTGCCCCGTCCTCTCCCCAGAGGGTGCCGGAGTCTTGCGACAGAAGCTGCGACCAGACTGCCAGTAGTTCGTGCCTCGGCGTCCCTACTGCGTTGATGGAAGCCAATGGACACAGGACTTTGTTGGACGTTCTGCTGGAGTAGCTAGCTGAGATTTCGCGTTGTCGGTGTCAGGACCCACCGTTGATGTTGGATGACGTTCGATCCTCACCAGCCCCAGTTACTAGCCCACAGATTTTCAGTTGATTGGATTAGAAGAAGATTCTCCTCGAAGAAGCGTCTTCCCTTCAGGTGTTGTCGTCACTCCTCCTGGTCTCGAAGGTGATCAGTCTTCTTGACGAGTTCGTTCACAATGACAATTTCAAGTTGTCTTGGCAAGATCCCGATTCGCTGCCACGATGTTGTATGGTTGGACGTGCAAGACAAAGTGGTAGGTGGACGGAGCAGTCTTGTCCTTCCATACAAACAAATTTAAATCTCTTACGAGTATGTCCGAAAATTACGTGAATCGCCGGTAGTTGTGTGTTTTACCGGATTGCCAGGAAATTGCATGTGACGAACAGGATGTGGAGTGGAGCGAAGTCCAGTCGAAGTTAGAAAAACTCGAAGTCCAGTCTGGTAGATAGGATAGATTTATTAAGTGAGTCGAACAGACGACTTACACCACTGGCTGCTGACTGTTGACTGTCTCAGGAAGGTTATATTCAAAGTAACATACAGCATTGGTCCAGTCATAAGCATAAAAACTAATAACCTCTACCTCCCTCTCAGTTAGTGAGAACTGCTCACTAAAGCTTTGTTTATACTGTAGAAGGGCTGTCAGGTTTACAGCTGTGTGTGTCTTTACTCTGCCATGAACCCAATACTAATAAGTTATCTTGTGGCATGTTAAGAGTTCGTGGTTATCGCTCGGTCTTGACAGCTTAAAATAACAGGAGGGCTTGGTGCCAGGTCCCTATGACATCCTAAAATAACAGAGGGCTCTGTTCCTTATGACAAAGCGTCTCCTCGATAGTGTGCAATTGGTTCGTTAACATCGCCCTCTGCACGACCACCGGGAAATGAGATCTTATGGCTTCTATCACCTCGATGTCGGAGGATCTAGGTTCGAGATATGACGCGGTAGTTGCAAATTTTAAGAAATGGGCACTCAGGGTCAATCCAGACCTGCGATCATACTTGGTCATGTACAAAGAACATTTTGCTAAAGCCTGCCGGGAGGTCGACCACCAATGATTCAAGAAAGCCTTTTTGAAACCTTCGTAATCTTGCAAACGGTGGCTTATGGCCTCTACCCACTGCTTGCCAATCTGTCCCACTATGGACCTACACGCTAATGCTAAGAGAAGTGGTCGTGGCACACCTCTGAAAATCATAAATTCCTCCAAGCGTCGGAGGTGGAACACAGGATTAGTCTTCGTGGCGTCGTCAAATAGTGGAAGGGGCAGTTCCGAATTGTTCAGGAAGCTAGACAGAGTGACAGTCTCTGAAGTCTCATGCATTCTACAAACATTCAAACTACTCTCACCAGTGGAAATGCAAGGGGCCGGTCGGCAAGAACAGCTAGCATTCTCTCCGACCGATCCACCGTTTCCCAAAGTCCCTTCGGGCTCTATGGTATGTTCGTTCACCTGTGCTACCGAAGGAGAGATGGCGTCGCTGCTTATCGCGTGCGCCTTAGGTGTCGAAATTTGCCTCGTGGGCTGTTCACTAAATTTAGACTCTAATTCGGAAACTTTGGCGTTTACCTGGCCTAAATTGCGTTCCACCACGGACTTATCGTGGATGGCCGCTTCTGAGTATTTTCCCAGGCTGTCCTTCAGTCGCGCTAGCTCCTCATCTACCTCTGCTCTGTATTCCTGCACTTGGTCCTCTATTTCATTTATCACCACCTGTGCTGATGTGCTTGCCTGACTTAACCGGGAGTCGAAATCCTCACCGATATTTTGCAGCTGGCGCTTCACCGCTACTAGCTCTGATTTGGTTTCACTTTGGAACTGGCTAACTAGACCTGTGAACCTTCGGCTTTCTGCATCCATCTGGCTGGTAGTTCCCTCCTAAGCTCCCGTGTCTGCTGCTCCAACCGCTGCAGCAGTTTCTCATTTTCAGTTCTAATATCGGCCGTAATGCTTTCCTTTAATAAGGCATTGTCTCTCTGCATGGCGGATATAAATGTCGCCAGCATCCGCTCTAACTGACCCGTAGAACAAGGGCTATGGGTCTGCCCTCTGGTCTCATTCACCTCTATTTCTTCGGTCATAGTTTCAGCACTCGCGCCTACCTGTTCTTGGAGATCTCTGAAAGTTGGTTCGGCCATCTCGCTGGCACTGCCTAAGTTATCCCTCAAAGCATTAACCCTCGGAGGTATATCCTCCCCTGCCGGTGAACCTTGGCTGGCGGGCTGCGCTTCGGTGGTGTGACTCCTCAACACCCTACTGGCCATTATGTTAGTTCACACTGACCTACTTGTGGACAGCTGAAGCTGTGGAATGTGGAGTCCCCGGTTCCGTCCGCCTTGCCCCCTTGTTGTTTGCCCCGTTGTTTCGGTTGTCCGTGCTGTGCTCGCCGTGTTGTGCTTCCTTCCCCTGGGTCTCGTCGTTGTGAAGACGTCGGGCCAAGCGTTGGATGCGCCACTCTTTCTTACCGTCCCCCTCTGTGAAGCCTCAAGCCACACCGGTTGGTCGCTACTCTTTCTCACCATCCCCCTCTGTGTAGCCTCTGGCCACACCGGTTGCCGTTTCTCTTTACCTACCTTCCTTTCTCTTGTCGTTCTCACTGCTGCCGTCGTTGGTCGTGGAGCTTGCAGCTAGGTCGGCTTTACCTGGCTCCACCGCTTCTCCAACTCCACCACTTCTCTTCACTATGGAAAGGGGTATCAGGTCCGGGACTTGGCCTGATTTGTCAATGGGCGCCAGCAACTGTGGGTACAGCTGCGAAGTGAAGGGAAAAGGTGGACGGGTCGGGAGCTGATCGTGGTTGGCGTGAGACTCTGGCTCAGGTCATTTAGGGCCTTACTCCGACAAGGAGAAAGGAACACACTGGACACACAAACACTTAGCACCACTTCATTTTTGGTTTGTAATCCGGGCGTCACTGAGATACAACACAGTTTGTTACTTCTCCATGATCTCCACCCGTTGTTCGAACACTACTTTCACTTAACAGACGATGGAGAGGGCTAGCTCCGCGTCCGGCGAGTTTAACTGTTCTTACCAGAGACTTTTTAAAAGAACTGACTGTTTTTGCAGATTCAGAGGAATTTTGAGGAACGCCTCGTTGCCATCCGCCAAATCTCCGGGTTGGCTGGATTTAGAGGGGGGAGGGGTTCAATAGAGTTTCTCATTCCTCAAATGGTCAGCTGTTTCGCGGCAAAAGTTGGGGTTCACACGCTTTCATAGTCTTTCTGACCCATGGTGGATTGAGAGGGTTCAATCTGACGGTCTCCTAAGGGTAGGTCCGTGACGAATCATGTGTTGAAAATTGGTCCCTTTCCTCTACTAATGAAACAATTCGCCGCTCCTTTCTAAAAGCAGGTTTTAACATTTGGAGAGTTATGACCGGTTAGAGGGCCATCTCTCTATGTGACAAAAGTTCTTCCCAAAGTCTTTTGGACAGATTTCTCTTTTATTAGAACATGGCTCTTTCTAAAGGTAGGGAGAGTGTCAGGCTGGTTTGGGTTTAAGTCCGGGGATTTTGACCCTTCATAAACTTTACCATCTCGGAACTGCGAAAGGGTTCAGGTCCCTTTGGTTGCAGTGGGGTGTGAGGTATTGCCTCTGCTTTGATGTAGTGACAAGTACCGATACACGTGAACAAAACATTGTAGTCCTTTGCATTGTATGGTTACAATATTCACATAGTACATCACAATGAATTTATCCCTAACACTGCTTATGTGGCTAATATCTATATTATAAGGGACTAGAAAAATTTATAGTGTGCATAAAACGTACTTTGTTGTTATGTAACTTTTATTCTTTGATCGCCTTACAGAAATTTGGAGATTAAAACATTTTTTGAACAATAAACTCACAATAAGATTTAGCTTTAATTATAAACTTTGAAAAATAATGCGAGTATAATTAAAACTTTTTTTTTGAATAAAGAACTTGCAATAAGATTTTACTTTAATTTATACACTTTGACAAATAATATAATTAAAACTAAAATTAGAGTCAATTTTACCGACCACACAACATATTTCTATTATTATTACACTACATGTTTCGACCTCAAGAGGTCATCCTCAGGTGTATGAACACATCTGTACAATTACATGCAATCACACATGTCTTCTCACTTATTCGATCCTGTATCGTATCCAGGCTCACGGCTCCTCATACAAAACACAAGTTAAAACACTATTCCAAATGTCCAAAAGTTTAAATATTAAATTTTGACATTTATAATAATATTTTAACTTGTGTTTTGTGAGAGGAGCGTGATATATTATTGAGCGTGGGGCTGAATAAGATACAGGATTGAATAAATAAAAAGATGTGTGATTGCGTGTAATTGTACAGATGTGTTCGTACACCTGAGGATGACCTCTTGAGGTTGAAACATGTAGTGTAATAATAATAAAAATATGTTGTGTGGTCGGTAAAATTGACTCTAATATTGAATATGCAACAGGATGGAGAAAACAAAGTAATTATATGAGGGTTGAAATTATCTTCTCTAATTAAAATCCTTTCTTCAGAAGGTGGACTATTATAATGACGTTTAGTCTTCATCTTATACCTGTGAACAGAAAGAAAAGTCTGTTAATATTCTCAAGTTATTGCAGCATTAACAAGATTATTTTAATTATGCATACCACTGAATGAATGAATGTATGAGGGATAGGCCTTCTTGGTCCTTGCACCACGACCTACAATGGTCTCTTGATACATACCATTTTTTCGTCGTCATAAAAGAAATCGCACGATAACTAGAAAGGAAGAAATCATTTCCTAATGGAGGGAATATCCCGGCACTTGCCTGGAGACGACTGAGTAAAATCTTTGCAGTTTTTATCAGACTCTCCGTGCATACTGTCCAATTGATAATTCACCAACAGTAAATTCTGTATACAGAGTGTCCGGACATTATAAGCTATAGCCTCCAGGACACAACGCTGCGCAGTCAGCCAAAAGTCAACCGACGTTTCGGAAGAACATATCGCCTCCATCCTCAGTCCGAACAGCGAGCGAAGTAAGAAACCAACATGAAGCACGTGGCTTGCTGCTATGAACTACACTTTGTATGGATATTCTCCAGAGAAGAGACTACTTGGGGGGCTTAGGCGCAGACCATATACGAGATACTTGTATACGCTACATAGATTATATTAAAATGTATTTTACGGAAACATCATGTCAGAGTGTGGACAGGTTTCAGGTGGGTTAAATTAGGCAATAGTGGCGAACTACTGCGAACACGGTAGTGAACCCCTGGGTCCCATAAGAGGTTGGGAAGTTTTTAATTGGCTAAGCGGTCATTAGCTTCTCAAAAATATATTAATTTCACGTGACGCAGATGTAAGTGGAACAGAATGTTGGTTGTTAAGAGGAATGAGAGAGAAGGTATGACACATGGGAGATAGGAGGCTGGAGACGAAGAAAACGGAAGGAGAGTTGGAGTGTTCAAACTAGAGACTGGAATTATTTTTGTCCTACGAAACACGGTTAATAACTCAGAGCAAGTTCTCAAGGCTGGCCTTCCAGAATGTAACTCAGTGCAAGTTTGTATATTGGTAGCGACCCGCTTCCATCATCAGGGTCGACCTTGAATATGGATCTTCTCCGTTGGAACTTAACAGACCCTTTAGTACAGAGAACTTGATGCAGTAGAAGCAGTTTAATGTAATTACGCTTGTATCTTCCAGAAACAGACTGATTCCAGTTCATGGAAATGGCACGAATTTGGATTCGTTTTAATAACAGTGACGTTTGTTAACGTCTTCTTTGTTATCGAGACAAGATCGTTGGGTCAGAGGTTATTTAACGAGGCCGTATGAACCGAAAGTACGAATGTTCTTCCAGAGACCATGAATTACAAATAGAATTTGAGCTTCTCACAGCGGGGGTTGTGGGGGGTGTAGTCCGTTGAGGGTTGACTGACGTTTCAGGGGAGGGTGCTGCCTTCATTTTCAGGATCGAGGAGTGGGCCAAGGGTGAAGCCAGCGTGAATTAGGTAGGAAGCTGAGCCTGAACTTGAAGGTGGAAGCTACTTTTTGCACTGAAACGTCCTTAGCGTTCAGCGGAATACATGGAACTTTATCTCAGAGGATAGAAATCTTCATGAATTACAGTTGTTTGTAAATAAAGTTTTTGGTGAAGTTGACTTGAAAGCTGAAAGGATTTGGTTAAGAAGGATATTGAATGACGAAGAGCTTCGTAATTTATACATGTCATATGACGTCACTGGAGTAATGAGACAACCGATGGAGTAGGTGCGCAGATCCAGTTTTGGAAGACAAAAATCACATCACACAAGTTCACAGTATATTACACCTTTCTTCACGTATAGAACATAAGGAACATTATATAAAAATAACTGCACACGAGAAAATAAACAAAAGAAGTAACAAACAGCTAAACCAGCAGAACCAAAAAGTAAGATAATCATTAATATATCTAAAAGAAGTTATTTCCAAGATAAAAAAAAATACCTCGAACAAACCCAGCTAAAGCAAGAACGTCTGTAGAAAGCCACCCATTCATAAGAACCAGAAGGAGATGGGACAGCATTACAGTGTGTGGTAGGAGCTACTTTTTGATTCTCTCATGGAAGAAAAAAGAAGTTCTGGGGAGAACTAATTGCCTGCTTTCCTTTTATACGACACGGACAGCATAGAAAAGGACACACCACACAATTATTATATTGTTGCTTGTGTATTCATAGCCGGGGTAAAGTTTTTACTGAGCCGTTGCCTAGGAACGATAGGGGGACACACATACAGACACAGACCGATGGGATGGATTTATGAAAGATGTCATTGAGATGGGCGCAAGTATCATCTTATACAAAGTTTCATACAGATTGGTTCAGTCATTCAAAATGTTATGGGGAATTTTGTAATACAGCATTGTAAATACTAACTTGGATGTGCGAGGTCTGAAGAGAAAGAAGTGTGCCTGAGAAAAGCCTAATGAAAATAAATCAGAAGGTCCCGACTTAAAATATCAGATATCTTGAATGTAGTTTCCCTTAAATTGCCATCAAATGGCTCCTTCAGTTGACAGTCACCATTTATCACTCGCAATCATCATACTTATCACACTTATAAACAGTGCAGTTGAAAATCATCGTCGAATAAAGCAAAGTGCAGCATTAATGCATGGCATTTCACCATTTAAAGAGAGTAATCCAGGGTTCACTTAATCCATGCCATAGCTCAGGCGGATAATGGCCGGCTTTGGGAGCCCAGGTGAGATACTGTGGGATTTTTGGAGGAAAGAGTGGCACTGGCTCAGGTTGTCTCCGATTACTTCGGTTTCCCCTGCCAATTCTCATTCCACCAAAATTTTTCGTACTCATTTATCATCCAGGCTGTTACAGTAATGACCAAAATGCCAAGAAGACTCTGTCTCACCTTACCACATGGAAGAGAAAACTAGGGTTCGAATCCCGGTAGGTTATTCTTCTTTAAAAAGAACACCAGCAAACAGTTTGATTAGGACGTGTGACCGCAATCACCTTGTAGCGGCTTTATGAACTCTTCGAATCCTATTTGAGCTGTAGTGACCTTTTGGTTTTGAACAGACCATTGCTGGCTGTCCTGTTTCGTCTATTGTTAGAAGCCATATTTGGTACCTTGCGCCTGAATGTCGAGACTTAAGAGCCAACAACAAAATTACACGCAGACAAGCCGTAAACTTGCCTTCGGGTTGCAGATATATCATATTTTTCACACAGTCGCATTCTAGTGTTCAGAGTGCTAAATGAAATTAAACTTGTACAAGGCAAAAATTAAGAGATTTAGATTCTCATTATACACTGTGTTGCCCCATTAAGAGTAACCCGATTTCTTGCATGTCGGCGGTGCTGGATAATCGAAGTAACCGTAACACAGTTCAATTGCATGTAACAGACTACTGCGGTTAATTAAAGTTATTAGTATGTGAATGAGAGCTTTCTGTTGTGATTGCTCATGAGTGTGATAACTGAACGGTCAGTTCTAACTATGTGAAGTCACCCTCCGGCCAGTTGAACCTCCCCACCTGTAGCAGAAGCGCTGAGTGAAATTCACGCAAACGCGACTCTCTCCGGCCCTTATTTCATACTTCATACAAATGACCGAGGGTCAGATAGTGGCGTGGTTGGTTGGGGCATTCTGCTGCTGCGAGAAAGTCGCGGGTTCGTGTCTCGTTGTGGTCTTTGAATTGTTTAATTTACCTAATATTTCCAAGGGGGTACGCAGTAGCGTAGTTGGTTGACCCAGCCTCTAACAGAAATGAGTACCAGGAATGAATGTTCTTGGGGGTAAAGGCCAGCCAGCGCATAAGGCTGATAACCTTACCGCCATCTATGAGCCGACTGTCTAGAAAATGTGTGAACCTCAACATCTCACAACCCTATGGGCCTTCACGGCCTGTTAAGGGATACATTTACTTTACTCACTTTCACTAATGCCATGGAGGCCTCTGGTGCCCTTTGCTCTGGTTTTGGCGGGACGGCCCCTGGTGTCCCTGGTGATCGTTGGACGGCCCCTGGCGTTCCTGGTTTTCGTGGGGCCTTCCCTGGCGTCCCTGATTTTGGTGGGCCTCATTGGCTACGTCCCTAGGTTCAGGGGCGGCCGGCACTCCATCATCATTCATGAGACTGTCTAGAAAATGTGGGAACCTCAACATCTCACAACCCTATGGGCCTTCACGGCCTGTTAAGGGATACATTTACTTTACTTACTTTCACTAACGCCATGGAGGCCTCTGGTGCCCTTTGCTCTGGTTTTGGCGGGACGGTCCCTGGTTTTCGTGGGGCCTTCCCTGGCTTCCCTGATTTTGGTGGGCCTCATTGGCTACGTCCCTAGGTTCAGGGGCGGCCGGCACTCCATCATCATTCATGAGATGCCCTGCAACACATCAGTACAGGAGTCACACGAGATTTAATCCTAATTGAAACTCGCCTACTGACTGAGGTTCTGAAATTTACCTCTAAGAATATATGGCGATTTATTATTTACCTAATCCTGTTCAGGAAATTTGAGTGGACCCCCCCTCTCTCTCTCTCTCTCTCAGAAAACATTGCAGTACACCATTTAAATAAAAATATAATGTCATGTAAAGGAACGGGAATTCCTTACTGCTTTTCTGAATCTTACCCACTGATCAAGAATGAGGTTCAAACAGCTCATGAACTCATCTGTATAGCCTAAAAAAGAAAGAATAAAACGGCCTCAGTATGCTACACAGATATACACTTACAATCTAATTCCTGACTTGTCACCATAATGTCAATTTGTTCCTGTGCCAAACACAACACTCTGAGTGTGTGTGCACTCGTGGAGGAGCACCTAACCATTCATTGTTACCCAGCTGGGTCCACAGCGTTTGATTCAGTCCTGTTATATTCTGTGTCAAGTCAGTGGGGAAGTCACCTTGATGTAATTTTATCTGATTAATGATTTGAGCTTGTGCAATAACATGTGGCTAGAGTATGCCCGAAGGTCTGTCTAGTTGTGCCGAATGCTCATTTACAACAAGCAGCATGGGTGAGGATGTATATATTTTCTTTATCTTATCACCGTGTTCATTATTCGCCAACCCTTAGGATCGTACATTATTGTTTTCATATGATTCTAATGAAAATAAATCAGAAGGTCCCGAGTTAAAATATCAGATATCTTGAATGTAGTTTCCCTTAAATGTGTTAGACAAAAGGCTCCTCCTAGGAGCGTAAGGTAAAGGTAAAGTTGTCCCTGTGTTTAAGAAGTGAAACACTAGGTCATCCAGCCCGTATAAAGTCGCTATATCGACTACGCTATCACGGCCCTTTCTGTGTTGGTAAACTGCAACTATTTAAAGAGACTGGGTGACAAAGTGAAATCTCCCCACAGGGAGACTTCACCTTGCAGACTGAACTACATTTTTCTTTAATTTGACCAATTGCCTAGAGACAGTAATGTTTGGTAAGTGACGAGTCAACTGTCATGATACTTACAAGGCCGACGTCGTTGTGCCAATTCAAAATTCCAACGAAGACAGCAACGCCAATGATACCCTGCAACACATCAGTATAGGAGTCACACGAGATTTAATCCTAATTTAAACTCGCCTACTGACTGAGATTCTGAAATTTACCTCTAAGAATATATGGCGATTCATTATTTACAAAATCCTGTTCAGGAAATTTGAGTGAATCTCTCTCTCTCAGAAAACATTTCAATACGCCATTTAAATGAAAATATAATGTCATGCAAAGGAACGGGAATTCCTTTACTGCTTTTCTGAAACTTACCCAATCATGAAGAATTTCCCTTAAATTCCGCACAAACCAATTTGTCATGCCTAAAAAAGAAAGAATAAAACGACTTCCGTATGCTACAAAGATATACAATCAAATATTTAATTTTGACAATCATTGGATCTAGTTGTTTCATTAAATCTGAGAAGAGAATAAAACAACTACGATATGCTACACAGATATACACTTACAATCTAATTCCTGACTTGTCACCGTAATGTAATTTGTTCCTGTGCTGAACACAACACTCTGAGTGTGTGCGCACTCGTGGACCAGCACCTAACCATTCATTAATACCCAGCTGGGTCCACAGCGTTTGATTCAGTCCTGTTATATTCTGAGTACAATTGCTAGGTATGCTTCCAATGGACTGAAGCAGTTAGGCTCCATGTTCTTTGTCTAAATGCTTTACATGTACAGGGTAATTTTCTTTCCACAGCCGATGGCTGTTGTCAGCTTGCATTCCTTAAATTCGTCTATCCTTAACCTAGAGTTATACTGCTTAGCTATATCTATTAACAAATACTGACTTTCTGACAATATACATGTAAGTTTTAACTCAGTATTTTTTATCTTAATTGGAAAGGGCAAAACAGGGTACACATTGTAATCAAACGATTTGTTAGAGGAACACAAATGTAAGTCAGTGGGGAAGTCAGCTTGATTTAATTTTATCTGATCCCTGATTTGAACTTGTGAAATAACATGTGGTTAGAGTATGCCCGAAGCTCTGTCTAGTTGCGCTGAATGCTCATTTACAACAAGCAGCATGGGTGAGGATGTGCATATTTTCTTTATCTTATCACTGTGTTCATTATTCGCCAACCCTTACGATCGTACATTCTTGTTTTCAAATATGTCTCGTAATGTCATATACATCTTAAAGTCGATTTTATGACTGTTACCTGTTCTTTGGAAAGTTAAGAAATCAGCCTGTTCCATTTCGAAATCTGAAATTTTGTCTGTGTAATATGTTGCGTGTTCACTATCCAAAGTACCAGACAAGATTTTGCTAATTCCACCAATGAAGTTAAAAGGTCTCTCTTATAATGCGACTGAATAGCTTCATCTTCGATTCTGGTTAACTATTTTACAAGTAGTTTAATATTTTATACTTCAATAATCTATTTAAATACCTGATGGTTTTCATAAAACCAGGGACTATTATAATCATTTGTAATTACGAGTTACAGTATGTATGTTACTTATGGTGATCATGTCGAATCACATCTAATACGAAATCTGTATCTGTGCTTGCCATTTTGATCTGAAATATATGAAAAGAAATTATATAAGGGACCAAACAGAGGTGTCCTCCCCTACCTGAGGACGGAAACATGTCTAGTTTCCGAAAAGTTATGTTTTCTAGTTAATTAATTTTTTAATTCACTTAGTGTGGGAACCACAATAACAGATCGAAACCTGATTCAGGAGGATATTAAGAGGCGACTGAACTCGCCTAATGCTTGCTACCATTCAGTCCAGAACCTTTTGTCTTCTCGTCTGTTGTCCAAAAAACATAAAAATTAGAATATACAAAACTATAATTTTGCCTGTAGTTCTGTATGGGTGTGAAACTTGGTCTCTGACATTAAGGAAGGAACATAGACTGAGGGTGTTTGAAAACAGGGTGTTCAGAATATTTCGAACAAAGAGAGATGAAGTGACAGAAGGTTCGAGAAAACTGCATAATGAGGAGCTTCATAACTTGTACTCTTCTCCAAGTATAATTAGAATGATCAAGTCAAGGAGGATGAGGTTGGCAGGGCATGTAGCACGAGTGGGGGAGACGAGGAATGCCTATAGGATATTGGTGGGAAAGCCAGAAGGAAAGAGACCACAGGGAACACCAAGCCATAGGTGCGTGGACAATATTAGAATGGATCTTAGAGAGATAGGATGGGATGGTATGGATTGGATAGATCTGGCTCAGGATAGGGACCAGTGGAGGGCTCTTGTGAACATGGTAAGGAACCTTCGGGTTCCATAAAATGCTGGGAAATTCTTGAGGAGCTGCAGAATTGGCGGCTCCTCCAGAAGGGCT
>NW_019731281.1:0-2693 GCF_002891405.2 Cryptotermes secundus | reverse complement strand
TCTAAAAGTATGTAGCTTACAAAGGAGGGACGACAAATTGCACGAGTGTCTGGCTTCCATCTGAACTGCACAGTGAGATCAATACCTGAAGATATTCTTATATTTCGTCCATAAATGTGGTGTCTCAAAGCTAATTGAATGTCATTATGTGTGTCTCATGTAATTAAATGTAGGAGAGACATTGACACATTACACTAATTAACCGGACAAGTTGACAAAACATTAACAGACACGTGACATAAATAGAAATAAAGCTTGAAGCTGTCCCTGTGGCGGACCGTGGTGGCTCATAGGGTGATAAGGCGTTGAGGCTCCCACATTTTCCGCATGGCCGGCTCATGGATGGCGGTGGGGGTTTTGAGCATTACACGCCAGCCGCCTTTGCGCCCGAAGGGATTCCTGGTGCTCGTTTCAGTTGGAGGCGGGGTTAAACCACAGGCCCGTGGCGCGGCTGGAGGGATTGGGTCAGTTGAGGGATCCAGTGACCTCATCAGGGATTCGAATTTTGGATCGGACTAGTTCGTTGCGGTATGCAGTGTTCAATATAAGCTTACCAATTACGTCTATTCTGGGCTCATTTAAAGAGTAAAAGAGTAAAATGGTAAAGCTATCCCTATAACCGGCCGTGAAGGCCATAGTGTTGTGAGACGATGAGGGTCCCACATTATCTAGACAATCGGCTCAAAGATGGCGGTAAGGTTGTCAGCCTTACGCGCCGGCCGCGCTTTACCCCCAAGGAAAATTCCTGGTACTCATTTCTGTTAGAAGCTGAGTAAACCCGAGGCCCATAGTGCAGTTGGAAGGATTAGGTCAATTCAAAAAATCCAATGACCTCATCGGGACCTTCCCACAACCTTCAGACTTGTAGCATAGTGCCTCAACTAACTACGCTACCGCGAGAATATATAATATAATTTAATTTTATGTTGCCTTGTCATAGTTTACTTACTCCCGTCTTCTTAAATTTTGATTTCTCGTATCGCATTTGACAGTAAATAAATATTTCTTAGTATGTCAGAGCCAAGTTTATTTTTAATAGATTATTATTATTACTTTGCTTTGATTTGTGCTTGTATATGTTTATTTTCTTTCTTTCGCTCGTGCTCACTGTGTAACTGGTCCTTGGGCTGTTGGGTTGGCATGCAAATAAATAAGAATTTAACTGAATTATTACTGTGCACTAGCTCCTCATTTACCGGTCACGGTGGTTGTGTGGTCTAGGGTGTGGGCCGTCTTCACCTGCTCGAGTGCTGGGATCGTGGGTTCTGGTCCTGCTCGGGGTATGGTTGTCTGTGTGTGGGTGGTGGCCTTGGGGCGGGCTGGTCCCTTGTCCTGGGAGTCCGGATGAAATGTATCCAAAATAAAAATTATATCTCGTAAACTAATTTTCATACATGTATTCGGTTTATGTCAGCGGAATAAACAACTCACAAGCGGCTTACGCGCATGCGCCACCTGATTACCTTCCGCGAGCTCTGAATCAGTCGGTAGCAATGTCGACACCACAGGTACAGGTTCCATTCTTATTGTGGCTACCAGAGTTGCAATTTCTCACAGCTGTCCAGCGCTGTTTCAGACACAATATGGACATCAACATCCCACAGAGAAAAGCATTCAGTTCTGGGACAAAAAACTGAAGACTACAGGTAGTCTGTTCCGAGTAAAATCTCCTAGAAATACACGGACCTCTGAAGAAAATGTCAATCACATTAAAGTGATAATTCAGCGAAGTCCGTCCAAATCAATTCATGCTGCTAGCTTGCAGTTACAAATTCCACGTTCAACATTGCAGGATGTGTTAGACAAAAGGCTCCTCCTAGGAGCGTAAGGTAAAGGTAAAGTTGTCCCTGTGCTTAAGAAATTAAACACTACGCCATGAAGACGTATGGGGAGTGGATGTATAGACCCACGTTTTCTTGACCTCGGCATCAGTTGGAGGTGAGTGGTTAGCTTCACTCCCCGGCCGTTTTACTCCCGGGGTAAGAGCCCCAGGTACCCATTGGATAGTAGGTTGGGTGGGCCCTGCAGCCGGTCTGGATGCTGTTGAGGAAAGACCCTACCAGAATTTTAACTCCGACCCCTAGGTAATCCAGCCCATATAAAGTCGCTATATCGACTACGCTCTCACGGCCCTTTCTTTGTTGGTAAACTGCAACTATTTAAAGAGACTGGGTGAGAAAGTGAAATCTCCCCGCAGGGAGACTTGACCTTGCAGACTGAACTACATTTTTCTTTAATTTGACCAATTGCCTAGAGACAGTAATGCTTGGTAAGTGACGAGTCAACTGTCATGATACTTACATAAATGGTGCCGCCGAAAAGCACGGAAAGGGTAGAGATGATAAAAAGGCCAAAGAGACCCTGCAACACATCAGTACAGGAGTCACATGAGATTTAATCCTAATTGAAACTCGCCTACTGACTGAGATTCTGAAATTTACCTCTAAGAATATATGGCGATTTATTATTTACCTAATCCTGTTCAGGAAATTTGAGTGAACCTCTCTCTCTCTCTCTTAGAAAACATTTCAATACACCATTTAAATAAAAATATGTCATGCAAAGGAACGGGAATTCCTTACTGCTTTTCTGAAACTTACCCAGTCCTCAACAACTTGACTCATCGTTCTCATTATATCATCTGTATATCCTAAAAAAGAAAGAATAAAACGACCTCAGTATGCTACACAGAT
>NW_019731280.1:0-4459 GCF_002891405.2 Cryptotermes secundus | reverse complement strand
TGCGTTGCTATCTTGCCTGCTATGCGTTTCTAGATTGCCAGCTTTCCGTTGTTAGCTTCCCAGCTTTGCTTTGATAGCTTGCCAACTTTGCGTTGCTAGCTTGCTAGCTTTCCGTTGCTAGCTTCCTAGATATGCTTTGCCAGCTTTGCCTTCCTAGCTTGCTAGCTTGTTAGACATGCGTTGCTAACTTCCTAACTTTGCTTTGCTAGCTTGCCAGTTTGCGTTTCTAGCTTGCCTGCTTTGCGTTGCTACCTTTCTAGATTTCCTTAGCTAGCTTGCTAGCTTTGCGTTGGTAGCTTGCTAGACTTGGTTGCTTCTTTGCTTGCTTCGCGTTTTTGCTTGCTACCTATGTGTTGCGAGCCTGCTACCTTTGCGTTGCTAGCTTGTTAGGCTTGCGTTGCTAAGTTGCTAGTGTGCGTTAACAGCTTGATAAATTTGCGTTGCTACATTGCTAGCTTGGCGTTGCTAGCTTGCTTGCTTTGCGTTGTTAGATAGCTAGCTTTGCGTCGCTAGCTTGCTAGATTGCTAGATATGCGTTGCTAGCTTGCCAGCTTAGCGTTGCTTGTTTGCCAGCTAAGCGATGCTACTTTGCAAATTATTCGTGCATAGCTTGCCAGCTTTGCGTTCCTAGCTTGCTAGATTTACGTGCCTAGCTGGCTAATTTGCTTTGTTTCCTTGCTAGCTTTCCGTTTCTATCTTGCTAGATTTGCGTTGCAATCTTGCTAGCTTTGCGTTGCAAGCTTGTTAATTTTCGTTGCTTGCTTCCTTGATTTTGCGTTTCTTGCTTGCTAACTTTGCGTTGCTAGCTTCCCAGCTTTGCGTTCTAGCTTGCTAGATTTGCGTTGCTAGCTTTCTATACTTGCATTGCTAGCTTGCTAGCTTTGCGTTGCTAGCGTGCTAGCTTTGCGTTGCTAACTTGCTAGACTTGCGTTGTTAGCTTGCTAGCTTTACGTTGCTATCTTGCTCGCTTGGAATTGCTAGCTTGCTAGCTTTGCTAGCTATCTTGCTTTCTTTGCTTTGCTATCATGCTAGCTTTTCCTTGCTAGCTTGAGAGCTTTGCGTTGCTACATTGCCAGCGTTGCGTTTCTAGCTTGCCAGATGTGCGTTCCTAGCTATGAGTTGCTAGCTTGACATCTTCGCGTTGTTGCATGCTTTGCGTTGGTATCTTGTTAGCTTTGCGTAGCTAGCTTGCTAGATTTGCGTAGCTAACTTGCTAGATTTGCATTGATACCTTGCTAGATTTGGGTTGCTAGCTTGCTATATTTGCGATGCTACTTTTCTATCTTGATAAATATGCGTAGCTAGCTAGCTAGATTTTCATTGCTCTCTTGCTACATTTGCGTTGCTAGCTTGCCTGCTTTGCGTTCCTAATCTGCCAGCTTTGCATTGTTAGCTTTCCAGCTATGCGTTTCTAGCTTGCCAGCTTTGCGTTGATAGCTTTCTAAATTTCGGTTGCTAGCTTGCTACATATGCGTTGCTAGCTTGCTAGCTTTGCGTTGCTAGCTTCCTAGCTTTCGGTTGCTTGCTTGCTAGCTTTGAGTTGCTAGCTTGCTAGCTTTGCGTTGCTAGCTTGCTAGCTTTGCGTTGCTAGCTTGCTAGCTTTGAGTTGCTTGCTTGCTTGCTTTCTTTGCGTTTATTGCTTGCAAGATTAGTTTCAAGCTTGCTAGCTTTGTCTTGCTATCTTGCTAGCTTAGCGTTGCTTGTTTGATCGCTTTGCTTTTCTTGCTTGCTAGCTTTGAGATGCTAGCTTGCTAGATTGCTAGATTTGCGTTTCTAACTTGCTAGCTGTGCGTTGCAATCTTGCTAGCTTGTCGTTGTTAGCTTGTTAGCTTTGCGTTTCTAGATAGCTGGCTTTGCGTTGCTATCTTGCTAGCTTGCTAGATATGCGTTGCTAGCTTGCCAGCATAGCGTTGCTAGCTGGAAAATTTTGCGTTGCAAGCTTGCTAGTTTTGCGTTGCTACATTGCTAGCTTTCCGTTGCTAGCTTGCTAGCTTTTCTTTGCTAACTTGCTTGCTTTGCGTTGCTAGCTTGCTAACTTTGCGTTTCTACCTTGCTAGCTTTGCTTTGCTATCTTCCTAGCTTACCGTTGCTAGCTTGTTAGATTGCTAGGTTTGCGATTCTAGCTTCCTAGCTATCAGTTGCTAAATTGAAGGCATTGCGTTGCTACCTTGCTAGCTTTGTGTCGCTACCTTGATAGCGTTGTGTTGCTACCTTGCTAGTTTGGCGTTGATAACTTGCTAGCTTTGGTTTGCTAGCTTGCTATATTGCTAGATTGGCGTTGCTAACTTGCTAGTTTTGCGTTGCTAGCTAGCTTGCTTTGCGTGGTAGGTTTGCTAGGTTTGGTTTCTAGCTTGCTATCATTGAGTTCCTAGCTTGGTTGATTGCGTTGCCAGCTTGATAGTTGTGTGTGGTTATCTTGCTAGATTGGCGTTGACAGCTTGCTAGATTTGAGTTGCTAGATAGCTAGCTTTGCGTTGATAGTTTGC
Source organism: Cryptotermes secundus (assembly GCF_002891405.2). Taxonomy (NCBI): domain Eukaryota; kingdom Metazoa; phylum Arthropoda; class Insecta; order Blattodea; family Kalotermitidae; genus Cryptotermes; species Cryptotermes secundus. The sequence continues at coordinate 1,973 of NW_019731280.1, read as the reverse complement.
TAGCTTGCTAGATAAGAGTTGCTACCTTGCGAACTTAGCGTTGCAAGCTTGCCAACTTTGAGTTGCAATCTTGCTAGCTTTGCTTTGCTACCTTGCTAGATTTTGGTTGCTAGCTTGCTAGCTTTGCGTTGCCATCTTTCTAGTTTTGCTTTGCTAGCTTGCTAGCTTGGCGTTGCTTGCTTGCTTTGCGTTTCTTGCTTGCTAGAATTGCGTTGCTAGCTTGCTAGATTTGCGTGGCTAGCTTGCTAGATTTGCGTTGCTAGCTTGCTATTCTTGCCTTGCTATCTTGCTATCTTTGCGTTGCTAGCTTGCTAAATTTGCGTTGTTAGCTTCCTTGCTTTGCGTTGCTAGCTTGCTAGATTTGCGTTGCTAAATTCCTATATTTGCGTTGCTAAATTCTTAGCTATGCGTTGCTTGCTTGCTTGTTTTGCGTTGCTAGCTTGCTATCATTGCGTTACTAGCTTGCTAGCTTGCCGTTGCTATCTTGCTAATTTGATTTGCTAGCTTGCAAACTTTGCGCTGCTAGCTTGTTACATTTGCTATTCTATCTTGCTAGATTTATATTTAGCAAGCTACCAAGCTAGCAACTCAAAGATAACATGCTAGGAAAGCAAACCTTGAAAGCTAGCAAAGCAAATCTAGAAAGCTTGCAAGGCAAAGCTAGGAATTTAGTAACGCAAAGCTAGCAAGGTAGCAACGCAGATATAGCTAGCTAGCAACACAATTCTAGCAAATTAACAAGCTAGCAACGTAAAGCTAGCAAGGTAGGTAAACAGATATAGCAATCTAGCAAGCTAACAACGCTGAGCTTGAAAGCGAGCAACGCAAAGCTAGCAAGCTAGCAACGCCAAGCTAGCAAGCTAGCAAGGTTAAGCTAGCAAGCTACCAACGCACATCTAGAAAGATAGCAACGAAGAGTTTGCAAGCTTGATTCGCAAAGCTGGCAAGCTACCAAAGCAAATCTAGCAAGGTAGCAACGCAAAACTGGCAAGCTAGCAACGCAAAGCGGGCAAGCTAGCAACGCACTGCTGGCAACCTAACAACGCACATCTGGCAAGCTATCAACGCAAAGCTATCAAGCTAGAACGCAAATCTAGCAAGCTAGCCACGCAAAACTAGCAAGCTAGAACGCAAGCCTACCAAGCTAGAAACGCAAAGCTAGCAAGCTACTTATTGAAAGCTAGCAAGCAAGAAAGTAAAACTAGCAAGATAGCAACGCAAAGCTATCAATCTAGCAACGGGAAACTAGCAAGATAGCAACGCAAAACTAGAAAGCTAGCAACGCAATGCTAGCAAGCTAGAAACGCAGAGATAGGAAGCTACCAACTCAAATTTAGCAAGCTTGCAACGCAAAGTTGTCAAGCTAGCAACGCAAATCTAGAATGCTAGAAAGGCAAAGCTGGCAAGCTAGCATCGCAAAGCTGGCAAGCCAGCAACGCACAGCTTGCAAGCTAGCAACACAAAGCAAGCATGCTAGCAAAGCAAAGCTAGGAAGCAAGCAGCGCAAAACTAGCAATTTTGCAAGGCAATGATAGCAAGCTAGAACCCAAATCTAGCAAGCTTGCAACGCAAAGATAGCAAGCTAGCAACGCAAACCTACCAAGCTAGCAAATCCAAACTAGCAAGCTAGCATCGCAAAGCTAGCAAGGTAGCAAAGCGAACCTAACCAGCTGCCAACGCAAATCTAGCAAGCTAGCAATGCAAGGCTACCAAGCTAGCAACGCTAAGCTAGGAAGCTAGTAACGCAAAGCTAGCAAGCTAGCAAAGGAATGCTAGCAAGGTAGCAAAGCAAACATATCAAGCTAGCAAGGGAAACCTGGCAAGATATCAACGCAATCTGGCAAGTAAGCAACGCAAAGCTGGCAAGCTAGCAAAGCAAAGCTGACAAAATAGCAACGAAATGGTGGCAAGCTAGCAACGCATACCTCACAAGCTAGCAAAGGGAAGCTAGCAAGCTAGCAACGCAAATCTAG